>NC_138456.1:11492500-11767500 GCF_040668555.2 Bombus flavifrons
GTATCCATGCCATTTTGTCTTAACTAATCACCTAGTCCTCTGAGAGTCAGATCGATTCGTACGAATAGTGAGCAAACAGAGGAAAGATTTTTAATATTTGCTTGTTTATACGATTGTTAGAGATTTTTGTGATAGAATTTCTTACCGCGTTAACGAAAATAATTGGGGATCTTACCATACTTATCTATCACTGTTACCTATCGCAAACGAAACTTTTAAAATCACTTTGTATCTTGTACTGCTTATCTTTCCATGTTCTTCTATCCGTCGGTACACGTGTATTTACGTAAGCTTTTATTCAATTCAAGCATTATAAGTTTTAATAATTCCCGATGAAAATCCCTGGAACCGACGTTTAAAAACCTCGTTACGAAAATAAAAAAATTTCTGCACCTTAGATACATAATATTACGTAGTAGCTACGTAGGTGTATATGTATGTAAAGTGATTTAATATCATTCAACAATTTCATGCTTCTCATCACGCCCCTTGATCTTTAATTAATTTGCTTTAATCTTGATAGTAGAACCATACTCGACCATAATCAGGCTTATTACGTTTCCTGTTGTGCTCTGATTTGAAATCCTTTTCGTCTTGTTATTCAATCCACGTCTTTAACACAGGTTTCAACATTTTCCTGCTTCTCTATGTATATTTATAATATTCGTTCATTATTTGTTAATGAGTCAGGCCACAAAGTGCCTATACACTACATTTTAATAGCAGCTACACCATTATATTTATTATGCAATTTATTATATAAGTATGATAATAATCAGTAATCGATCATGATGATTCTATCGTCGATAAAACAGATCGAAAAGTTATTGTACAGGCGAAAATAAATAAAAGATGTGGAACAAAACTGTCCCGTTTAAAGGTTCGTTTTAAGAAAATTTCAATACGTTTACTTAAGAGTTGGCCTGGTACACGCGTACTCGTTAAATTTTCATATTTCATTTTGTCAAAAACAAAGGATCGTATGAAAGAATCTTGGTCCATTTTTTCTTTTCCTATTCTTAGATAAGAAAGGAAGAAGTAGATAAGAAGAAAGGAAACGATTAAGGAGAGATGATTTACCGTGGATCCGTGTAATCTCGAAGTAGCATTTCTCGTCGATTAATTTCGTGGCCATGATCGTTCATGCTGTTATTTCTTCGTTAGAACATCCGGCGGCTGTGTTTTTCAGTTCCCCCGCGAAAGGAAGTCGAGGAAAAAGCAAAGTAAACGACGAGTACAACGTGTCAAAGAGGAAGCTTGGATATTTTTCTTATCTCTTTGAGGTTGCAACGTGGTTAGAAGGAAAGAAACGCTTTTGAAGTTGGATTTTATGTTACGCATTTCTGTTTTATTCGCCTTATTCGTTTTATGTTATATCTTTTATTTTATTTTTCTTCCATTTATGTTCATTTCTATGAAGGGGGCGCGGCCGAATAACGCGTACGTGCAGCCGAACGAAGCGATTCTTTATGAAAAGATATAGAATAACGTTTTTTCCTACGACCTTTCGTTTTCGAGGCAATCGAGTTTGAAAATTTATCAGCAATGCTCGAACACGGCTAACTTCGAACGGCAACAAATAATCGACATGACGTTATTCTACGCGTGGAAATAAATCGAAAACGTAGAATAAAATTATTCCGCAAGACGCTCTGTTTCCGAGAAAAATAAATTTGAAAATCTATCATACGCGCGTACTAAGCGAATTGCTTAACTAAGCGCGTTCAGATTCTATTTCTTTGAAAATGAAGCCTTAAACGAAAATTTTATTCTACATTTTCCTCTTATTTTTTCACAAGGAACCACTCATAATCCCTTTGTACATGTTATTCGGACATACCCTGTACGTATCTATTTAATGCGTAAATTTTAAATTAAACGTTATACTCTTTCGTAAAATATCTTAAATAAAGAGAAGAAATCGTAGTATCATTTTTCTAATGGCAAAGTTAGACGGACAACTTCCATTTTATTCTTCTAATCGAACAATCTATAATTGCTTTCCACTAAACGATCATTCACGCTTTAGTTAATCACACTTCGATTATCATACTGTTTTTTAAAATGCCACAAACATAGGCAAACTGCAGTTTCGTTCTCCAAACACGGATAAATAGATATTTGCGAACCTAATATGCAAAACTGCAACGAATCAACAGTCTCTCTTCTTCCATTTACCTCGGGCAAATAGTAGCTTTCAACCTTACTCGATCGAACGTTAACCGTAATTAACATAATCTGAAAATCAACTGAGCATGTTCACCGTGCGTCATTCCAAAAGGCTAAGCATTACAATCAGATATCCTCAGAAATTTCGAAACGGGTAGAAAAGAAAACGAACTGGAACAACTAGCCGAGGTCTTTCTATTATTTCTTCACCCTTCGTTCTTTCCTCTCGTTCCAACGAGCTAAACGATTTGTAATCAAAGCGAACGAAGTTTAATCCACGGAGTATGATTTTGATTAATGGACAGCGTGATTAAACGACAGAGATTCGAGAACCAACGATTTTCAAGATGATTATCCCTGTATTCTCGAGATTTCCAAAATCTTTGGCATTGGATACGGAACACGCGTGTTTTCGACTTTTTGTAGGAAATAAAGGAACGAAATTTAGTAACAAGTAAGTGGAATCTACAGGGAAAAACAACAAACAAGTTACGTTTTCTACTTTTTTTCTTTTCTTTTTTAGTATTTTCTTATGCCAGGTTTTATTAATCCCAGGTTATCAAACTTGTCCATTTTTCTTTTTCTTTTTTGGAGTTATATAAACTTGTAACTATCCGTGCTTGTAACTATATTGCGCAGTTATATAAACCTTTCTCATCCTATTCATAATTTCAAAAATATCGCTTCTTTCAATATCGAAATATCGAAAGCTATTGAAATATTCTTCTTCCCTAACAGTTTTACCTTTGGCTTTCACAAAACTTTGACTATTTTTCTGAGCCTCGGAGACCTTCTCTCCGTTTCATGTTAAATTATTTCTTTTTAGTCGCAACAATCAAAAATTGATGTTAAAATGAAAAAACGTAGAAAGACGTATTCATCGTGTTATTTTTCTCTGCGATCGTCGCGAATATTAATAATTGCCGCACGTATGGTAATATTTAACACGTGAAATTTATAGTATCTGCTATATTTGGTCTCCCAATTTACGCCGTTAAAAGCTTAAAGATCGAGAAACCTGGAATAATTGACGAAGACTTTAACCAACACGAGGATCCTTATCGGTACACCGTGAGATACTTGATAGATATTATAAAAACAGCATTTTAAGTGATGACGTAAGACAGATATCATCTGAATGGTATTATAATATAATGTGTAAGCAAGACACCGCGCAATCTTTCTGACTACCGTTTCACAACGTTGTCTACCATCGACGAAACGCGAATAGATCGTTGTTAATCCTTTTTGTTTATTCTTTTTTTTTTTTTTATTGATAAGAATCTAAAAAAACTTTGTAAAAACTAATAATTTTGTGAGAGTTATGAGACAGATAAGATAAGTTGTCCATTGTAATTTCGTCGATTGAAAAGTGTTTGAACTAATCGTCATAAATAATCAAATAATCGAAGTAAAATAAGAAGGAAGCGATAAAATTATATTTAGGAAAAATACTGTTACGTTTTCCAGTTTCTCCGTTGTAAATAATACGATCGCATTGAAGCGAAACGACGTTGTCCTCTATAATCGGATAAATTGAAAACTTTTGAACAAATTGTCATAGACGATACAGTGACGTGGAAGCGAAATAACGAGGAGCTAATACGATCAGATTGATGTGAAATAACCTAACCCCTCTATGATCCCCTAAATTGAAAGCTTCTCGAACAAATCGTCGTAAACGATACGATGACGTTAAAGTAAGAAAACGAGGAGATTCGTCTAAAGTCTCTGGAACGTTCGATTATCCCCCAAGAGCAGACGATGACGTGTTGGCGGACGTCGATTTAACGCGACGCGTTTTGCTTCCTGTGTGTGGAAGGGAACAACGGCCTGGTTTTCGACTCGGCCGTGTGTCGTTTAAGTATTCGCGTGTGACTGTCCTAATTGCGCGATACACGCGTGTTACGCGAGCGTATCGTGCAAGCTGATGGTCCGTTCCGAGCGTTTCGCGCGAGTTAGCCGTGCGTCCACAAACGCTCGATTATTAACGATACGTGGTCTGACTGTCATCAATGATTGAGTCGACGCAACGAGACGAATACCAAACGAGCTTTATATTCTATCCCTTTGCCGAGCAAAAGCGAAGCTTCTAACACGTACACTCCGGCCCATAAATATTAGAACATATGCGGGAAAAATTTGAATAGCGTTCAAATATTTTGAAACTCTTTGCAGAAGATTTAAGAAATCGTTCTTACATCTTTTTAACTCTTCGATCTCCCATAAGTCTATTTCCTGATTACTAAAACTATAATGCATAGATACAAATGAGAAAGTACATTTAAGGGCGATAATAAGCGATGCTTCGGAAAATGGTAAATACGCTACGAATGTTTCTGCAATTCATCTTTTTATCGACATAACAAATAAATGAAAACTAAATAGCAACTTACTTCGCATTGTTAGAATGAACGTTTAATTTTTCGCACCACTTGTATTTTGTACATTTTTGCGTTGCTGAATTTTCTAGAAATGCTACTATATATCTAATATCTACGATCTAACGTGTAATCTAATCTTTTGAGTAATACGTAAAAATTGTCCAACAAATTAATCTAACGCATCTCCAAAAATACAATCTGAATGGTCATCGATCGATCAACAAACTATAATTTGCGCGAAATTAATCTCGAAATCATACACAGCCTGTAGATTTTTCAAGAATGCATAAATATTCGCAGTCTGGTAATAGAAGTTATTTTATCGAGTTAGAAAAAACGTTACAGCGAGAGAACAATTTTTCATTGTTTAACAAGCTTTACGCATTGATGCGCTTACAAAGCGTAATTATAATTTTTTCTCTTCAATTTAATCTTGCTTAGCTAACGAGGTATCTTGCAGGTACCGAGATGGCAATATAATCGCAGACAAAGTCGGTCGATTCGCTGCAGGCAGCTCGTTTAACTAAAACGTCTCATCGCGCTTAACCCGGTCGCTTAACTCCATCGCCCTATAAATATTGCTACGAATCGCTGCGTGGGTGCGATCCTTTTACTCTCGACCGCTTGCTTCTTTCAACCTCTACTTTATCTACTACAAGCGTTTCAATGTAGGAAATCGCGTCGATAGTTGTAATTTATTTGCTGCGATCGAGATTCATTCTATAAAAACTTTGATTAATTATGGTGTATCGAAGTCGAAATCGACTTTACAAAAATTATAATCTCTTTTCTTTGTATAAATTTCAACGTCGCATCAACCCCAACCTTTCTGGTTATTAGCGACGATAATGCGATAAATGCAGAGAGAGAGAGAGAGAGAGAGAGAGAGAGAGAGATTTACTAGTTAGATTTTGTTAAATAACGATATATCTTCCAGAGTGGAGAGAACGCTTGAATCTTGATTTTTATCACAGAGATTTTCGCTTAAAGTTCCTTTAATCCGGTACTTGTCGCGAGAATGATTTTATTTAGCACGATTTAAAGGGATGCGTTCGACGATAATTTAACGATTGCAGATGTCGCAGACTGGTGGTGGGTTAGATCTTCAGATTAGGTATGCATGTTGCTAATGCAATTTGATGTCTACGATCGAGGTTCTTGGTGACTAGATCCTCGTTAAGAAATTGCTCGTTCGCTTCGAGTATATATGAGACAGCAAAGCTTTTCCGTGTGCTGTTCCACCTGAGTTGGAGATTTTTCTTGGAAAGATCTCAAAGATCAATCGTAGGAATTTTTTTCAAAGTCTTTGTTAAAGGTACAAGGTTCGCGCGTCCTTTGCCGCCAACACGAGATGGGATCTATCCAAGAGTAATAGTTTTATCTTCGTTAATTACAGATTACTTAATTACGCATGATTTATTTCAAATATTCAAGTGGGATTTTATCATTTGTCGATCGATTAATGATAATTTGGATCGCTCTTTTCGAGTGGTTTGGTTTCTTAGAGAATTTTGTTTAATGATTCCGATTTTGCAAACGATGACTCGCTCGATGCTATCTTAGTGCGGTGAGCCTTTCACCGCGTACGAAGATGATCTTAAATACAGATAATGGTAGTGCGTCTCATTAATAGAGTCGGACTGGAGATTAACAACTTTAAAGATAAAAAAAATTACTATGAGCAATCGAAGGACATTGGGTGATAGCTATTTCCATAACAGACACTTTGTTTTAGAAATGATTCAATTATCATTAAAATACCAATTCCATGACACAGAAACGAGTATCATCCGACACGTTCCTTCTTTCATATTTAATGATCTTCCATCGATCAATGATCGACCTAATTCATCGTCGATGCACGAATAAGGTTCAAACACAGTCGATATCGTTTGTTACGCGGACTATCGAGGAATAAGTAATAGGTCTCTGGGACTTTAGAGCCTATAGAACTTAATTTTATACCATGCAATTAATAATTGTGCTAAGTAAAAGAAAAACTATTCAGAATTTAGTTCTCAGAGAGAACGCGTATTTTCTTCGAAAGAACTGCTAAAAGCTAAAGATGCTGAGAGGAATATTATGAAATAATATTTTGAAATAGATACTTGGTTTTAAATTACTCGTTAGAGTACATTAATTAGAATCCATAAACTATCAATTTGCTATCTTGTGGCATAAATGAAAGAAGCTGTTTTTTTTTATGATAGATAGATAATCTCGTTATATAAAATCGTTTCATGTTACAAAATGAGTAAATCGTCATCTCGCGACCACTAAATAGCAAATTTTGATATAAGGAGTCATATTTTTCTGAATCGCAAGCATTTTTGTATCTGTAAATTCGGTATAAACGTACGCGATGCAAACGCATGCAGAATATCGGAAATCTTTCGATATTTGGTAAGTGAAATCCAAGGACTAACGCATAGAAGACATATAATAATACGCGCAGTAAATTAAGATATAGATATACAAAGACAGATAGCGAAATAAGATATGGCTTTAAGGAATGAAGAAATTAAGATACAGATGAATATAAATAAAATTAAATTAAGATATGAACAGTTTGGACAAATTAAGCGAATTAAGATTTAGTTTTAAGGAACAGACATAGAACGGAATAGGAATAAAGACAGAAAGAAAATGTATGGAGCGCGTACATACAGAAAAATATGGTAATAGGCATAAGTCTCGATACGACAAGCGAATACGATACAAACAATAGATGAAACGAAATTCTATTTAAATTCCATCCGTCTAGTTGTGTTTCTAAAAGTATAAAAATGCATAAAAATTCGCAGTCTAATAATCGCCTTTTATTTCTGCACTCTCGTTACTTAACACGCTACGACGTTGAGTGGTTAGAAGCATCATAGCAAACAAGCCAAACCAACCAAGTTTGACATAACCGTAATTGTCGTTCCACGTAACCAGCGGTTTGCCAGGAGTAATACACGAGCACCGAAACACGGAACTTTCGGTGTTGAAAGAATCCAGGCATGCGTGACACGTGTATGTATACACGTATGTGTGTCTGTTTACGATCGTGGACGATACATCGCAATGGTATCTTACTCTCGAATCGCGAAGATCGACGAGAAGGATCCTCGACGAGTGAAATCGTCTCTGGTTCTCCCGCTTCTCTCCCCAGGCTGCTACAATTAGGGTTAATTAGCACGCGTAAGCGAGAAATCGCAATTGGAGCAGACATGTACAGCAACAGCATCAGTCGCTCTCTCCAGTCGACTTTCCATATGGTTGAGCTGGATGTCGTATAGCAAAACGCTTTGTCTTCGAACGCTCTGTCGAACGGCATGCTTCTTTGCTCGAGTATAATGAAACTTTCGAATGCGAATGGTAGTTTGCGCAGAGAAACGTAGAGGTCGATGGTCGTAATGGGTTTGCTTGAGATCTTTTCAACTTTTATTAGATTCTTTACGTTATAATTATAGGAATCGTGGTTATCGCGTTTTGCAGAATTTAGAAGAATTATTGGATGTTGGGATGTTCGAAAGATCGTACAGCGGAGTTGACGAATCTGCAATTTTTTCGTTCTCGAGGTATATTCTACGTTGCAGCGGTAAAATATATTTTTCTTGCATAGAACGATACGATACTTGAACGAAGTATAAGGAGACTTTAATACGTCGAAGAATGAGATGTAATTACGAGATACGATTACGTGGAGAACTGGGAATGGTCGACGATTGCAATTGGTTTCGTTATTGAAATCTTTGTAATCTCGTGATTGTTTTCTTATGTTATAATTATCTAATTTCACAGTTATTTTATTTTAAAGCATTACAATTTCTAAAAACTACTAAAAAAATCCAAAACGTTTGACATCCTCGATGAAATAGCAAAACGCTGTGTCTCGTGTACTAAACGGTGTGATTCTTCCATGAAATATAATGAAATTTTCAAATGTGAACGTTTTTCCCAATCCACGTAATCTATGTAAAAAATTCATCATGCCATGAACTAACATTAAAATTTATTTTATAACATTTAAATATATAAAATTAAAATATAGTTTTAGATACACAGATATATACTTATACGTATATCGTAACTTAACACATGTATCTCTGTAAAAATTATAATACGATATTCGCGCGTATTATAATTGTATTGAATTTTTGGAATATCTCTATCTTAATAACACATCCTATATTGGGGTTCAAAATTGTTACCGTAATCATTCTAATGTTGGGAATTTAAGCCCAGCACCCAAAGTACAGATTCGTTGCTCCCGATTCGTTATCGAGAAAGTTCCATGCTTCCAGATATTGCACAATGGTATAGGGTCCTGATCTTTCGTTCCCAATAAAGATTGACTTATCGCCAAGCTGTGTCACGACACGCCCAGTCCCTAACCTTGACGAATTTACGGCTTCTGGGTCCAGTTTCTCTCAGGGTACAGCGGACTGCAGCGTTTCGACCTGGCAAACTTACTCAACTCGTGTGCTGGCTACAAGCAACAAAGCGACGCTTTCCAGCCAAGAATATTCTTGTAGTTCTTTGATTTTTCAGTAGTTTTTGGGCTAGACGAAGTGTTAGATAAAATTAATAGACGTTTTAATAATTCGAATAGAAGAGTTTACGAGTTATTAGTACTAATAGCAATACCACTTACCACTGCTACTTATTACTAACAGTAATTTCTATATAAATTAAACGAGTTAATGAAATTGTTTCGATATTATTTCTTATATTCGCGTTATATTTTAATCGTGTAAATCAAAATCAATCGATATTCCTATCGAGTGATTTTCAAGCTGAAATCCTACGTTCTTCAAAAATAAAATTCCATCCTTCCGTACGTCACTTAACTTAAAAATAACGCAACCAATAGAAGCTATTTTGATCCACTGGCCAGAAAAATTCACTCCACTCGTCAGAAAAATTACTCTATAACGCAACAATAAACGATCAGTATTATCGAATCTTCCGTGTTTCAAATTTCCAGATAATCGACGAATTTCATTTGCTCGTGACAATTTCAACAAACATAAGAGATTCAAGCAAATAAAAATAGATACATCTGCTTATTATACATTTTTATTTTAGGAACCGCTAGAAGGCTTAATCGTCTTTCGTGATAAGTTTCGCGATAAGTTTCGAAATTATTTGTTCGAAGCACTGCGATTCTAGAATACGCCCAGCGTAAGCGCGCGCCTCAAAATTTCTCTCTGTTATTTGAAATTCCATCCGATCGCTGATATTATTGGAAAATCGTTCTTCCCGCTTAAAACAAACATATTTTTTCTTGTTTTTAAATCGAATTTAGTTCGAATTCTATCGTGTCGCGAAGCTAGTTCGTGATGGAATTCGAGATAACTTTTTTTCAAATTGCAAGGACAGTTCGCTTATTGAGAGATCTGCGTGACACTTTCCTTTGCACGCGATATCCCATTCATCGAAACGCCTAGACGACTGACTTTTCTGAATCCAGTGGCCCAAGAAGGGCATTGGGACTTTCGTAGTACTTTGGTTTCCGTTTCGTTAGCAACGTTTTGGTATCTTTGGTTTTCTCTCAGATTCCTGATAGAACGAATAACGAAAATTTAGATGTTCCTGCTTAAAGAAAGATTTTTACTTTGAACCTGAATTTCCGAAGAACTTGGAATCCTTCTTCTGTCTGAATATTTTACTTTTACTCGACATTTTTCACAAATATGCTCTTGTAATGGAAGGATTACGGGTAATATTGGAGATCTTTCGAAAAGAAAGATTTCTACTTTTACTCCAAAGTTTCTTTCGAAGAGATTAAACGTATCTTGCGAATGAAAATATTTGTTAAGATTAAAAATAGACCTTAATACCTATAATCCTCCCAAGACGCGTAAAACGTATAAAAACTTCCATACTCGTTAAATAGAAATATTAAATAAAATATTTTCCTCGGAGAGTCTTAAAATTCCTACAATGATCCTCCCAAAGCACTAAACTTCATCCACTCTAAAGCTTCCCTCAACTTTTAATCTCTCTACGCATCAACCCTCCTCGCAAGTAACCCCTCAGAAAGTTACTCTAAAAAGAAACTTACCTATTAACCATTAAATCTTTGATAACTCGAATGTATCTTATTTATTAAAGAAAGACGATATTTACTAGATCACTTACGATAAATTATAATATATTAAACGAATCTCAAGCCACGATAAATTATGATAGACTATCAATGAGTTGTGGCATATAACGGATAATATAGTAGGTTAGAAAATAAATTGAAAATAATTACAATAAATCATCGGGGATCAGTCTTATGATATAGGAATGAAATATAGTGATATACTAATAAATAGATAAAATGAAATTTAATTCTATAAAATATACAAACTTCTTCATTCGAATACGAGAGGGTTTACGATTAATGTTTAACTTCCTAAAAATCAATTTATCTTAATGGAATCGATCAATTTGGCTTCTCATTTGAATATGTAGTATTTAACTCGTTATAGAAGGTTAAAATCTCAATTATTCCTCCAAACTTTCCTCATCAAATCCAAGAACCTCGTAATCTCTCTTTCTCTTTCGCTTCCTTTCTCTGCAAGAAACCAGAAATACGCAAGACGAAGAGATATATGACAATTAGCTGTTGTTGGGTCGGTAAGATGCCCACGGAGGTATTTGAATAGAAAACTTGTATATTTACATTGTTACGTGAAATATTTTGAAATTTCATTAACATCGTGACAAGACTCGACTATCACGATCGTGAAAATCTATAAACAAGTCAAAAGATACTTGTTGCAAGTATATATTCAGTACATAACTAGCATACGACATGAATATCCACTTTGAGCATATAAGAGGCGTTAAAGATGGTCCCATTAAATATTCAGGCTTAGAAAAGT
Source organism: Bombus flavifrons (assembly GCF_040668555.2). Taxonomy (NCBI): domain Eukaryota; kingdom Metazoa; phylum Arthropoda; class Insecta; order Hymenoptera; family Apidae; genus Bombus; species Bombus flavifrons. Next base: position 11,503,917 of record NC_138456.1, read on the forward strand.
AGCGAATAATCGACTGTTTAAACACTTTTGTAATCTCTGTGAAATATTATACTTGTGCTAAATATCAAATAATTCCTGTATACGTTTTCAGATTCCTTTTGAACTCTATCGATAATAATCACGATAATAGAGTCTCGTGATATCGTTAATGAGATTGCAAAGTGTAACACGTACTCGAATACCTTCGTGAATCTGTGTAAGTACACGCGTGATACGTCGTTTCTTTTATTCGTTTTGTTTCTTGAGAAAACTGCATTTGTACTTCCCGAGCCTCCGAATTAAAGGTTTCATTTCGACGACGTGCCTGTTAACACGTCGTCGGACAAAAGCGAGATAGGTTCGCCAACTAAGCTCTGGAACTTAAGTTGGACAGCGTCGTGCTAGCTAGACGAAAGAGCATCGGCGTGTTCGCGAGTGGCTGGGCGATGGCCAGGTAGAGGGAGGTGCAAAAGGTGAAAAACACTTTGCCATCAGCATAACCGGTTCCACGTATTCCGAGCCTGCGCGTCTCACTGTTTCTCTGGCGTGGTTGGATAACAAGGATTCGACTAGCAGAGAGGGTCTCTTAACCGATCATAATCGACTTTTATCTGCTACCGGTTATGTTATCGTCGATAGCGCAGCTTTTACGACACGTCGAAATCGTAAAATCGATCAAATTAAAATTTACGTTTAACAATCGGTTTACATTTAAATATTCGAGCTTCTGGCTAAAGGAGATTCATAGAAATATCTGGGAATCTCAGATAGTGTGTGTAGAATATATCTTAAACCTGTGTTTCCGGTTCTTATAAAATATCGAATATATACGATTTTGAAATCACAGTAAATTTTTATAGCAGCTTTCGCAATACAATTGGTTCGTAAAATTGAATAAACGTCGAAGTTTACGTGTCCGTGTATAGTAATTTTGCGTAATAAAAATTGATAAAAATCTGAAAAATAAATTTAGGTACCCTGCCCTCTAAGATTATAATCTCTGTGAGAATCCTGCGATTATTAAATGTTCTACAAACTTCCGATAAACTTTGAAAATCATCTAGAATAGGTATAACAACTTTAGTTTCCATTAGACATTAATTGAAAACGATGGAATGCCGTATTTCACAATCGATCAGATATTCAACGTGTTCGTCGATGCTGTTAGTCGGTGAATTAACTTAACATTTCATTAGATTCTACAGGCTATTACGCGTAATGCGTATATCTTAGCTTTGCTTCGTTCCTACTGGCAAGGTCGCCACGTGACTTAGCAAGGTCGTAAAATCGGTCGAGTAATCGTTTCTTTCTTTGCGAGAATATCGCAAGATTTGCCGTTGCTACTGTTGTACGCAACTTATTAGCTATTAACGTTAATAATTTACCATCTGTACATTCGAGTCACGAACCATTGGTTATTCGTCATGGTCTTTTATTTTATTCGATACACATTACACGTACGATTCTACAGAGATAAGTCCAACGTCTTCGATTTCATACGTATCTGCCTGAATCTCGAATCTTGATGTCTTTTTAAATCTTCAGCAATTATCTTAATCGTCTCTAATTTTCTGGAATTTAACGCTCATCGCACCAAACGTCCATTACGCCAATATATTTATATAAAAGACGCATTATCAATTCTTAGTTTTACGATTCTCAATTTGCCTAAAATCTAAGTACTAAATTCTTAATTCTATAATCATTTTCTGTCTTAATTTGATAAAATTTTACATTCAAATGTCTTACTTTCGCTACGACGGATGTTGCTATGATAAAATAAATCTTACAACTCAAGGTGTAATATCTTGTAAGTAATATCTCGAGGAATAAGCTCAGAGTGAAAATAAAATTAGAAATATATGTACAAAAATACAGCAGTTGAAAGCCATCCCCTCCATTTCTCGCGGATTATTCACCACCTTTCGTAATTCGTATCACGCTCCGCCACTTACACCCGGTTTATAAATAAACAGACGAATAAAAGCTGTCTCCTCGGCCAGGCGTGAAAGCTACCGCAATAAGTCCAGTATCGTTCTTGATACCTTGACACGGTCGACTCGTTCCAGATAAGCCTTCCACCATACCGTTTGTCTACCAAGCTTGTTTTTCACTTTCCACATACACCACTGAAATTGAAAAACGATAAAATTGGAGATTATTACCATCCCAAGCGCCAAAAAGGTCAAGGATAATTTCGGAAACCAGGATCGTAATCGCTTGGAGTTCTATGTGTACACTGTTTCGCGATCACACAGAGAAAATATAACAAGTAACGTCTTTTATATTTTAAATGAATGAATTTGACGAACAATCGAAGTTGACAATTGCGAGAAAACCCGAGTTTACGGTTTCACGCAAATTCGTATTCTTATAAACGCAGTTAAAAAAGCAAGTCTCAGGCATATATTTGTTTTAATTAGTAAATATTGTCCTTTAGATATTTTATGTATTCTCGCATGCGCGTTGCATAGGGTCTTGTACCTTTTAATTTTCCACGCGTATGCATCTAAGGTGTGAAAATCCGCGGTATATTAACGACGAATTAAAGAAGATACGTAAATCGAAAGAAGAAGCGATTTTTTCAAAGTATCATTGGTAGATTAGCGATGTCTTGGAATTCATGGTTTTAATTCGAAAACAAAATGGTTAGAAATTTCAAATGGAAATATATTTCAGGTTTAGTGCAATGCCCATAGAATTTAGAATGCAAGATTTTGTTTCAAGGATAATTTCACAAGAGCAGGATCGTAATAACGAAGACCTCTAACTCTAACCTCGAAGTCATTTAGTTCATGGTAATATTGTTCTGGATGAGCGATCGCAAGTAATAACCCAAGCTTAATGGTATACAGGAAAAGATTTTCCTCGATGGAAGAGCAATTACGTCGAAGATCATAGTCTCAGATTATTGACGAGTAAAAACAACTATAGGATAATTTCTTTTTGTTTCTTTCTTGTAACTCGACTTATAAGGAGGAAGAGTTTGATTACGATCCTCTAGTTTCGCCGGTTGCGTCAACTGTCGGGAAAACGCTTCCGGTTATTATCGACTTCCTCCCGAACGTTAGGCGAACCGACGCGACTCGTCCCAGGAGATACTATTATGCTTTCTGTACTCTCAATCTTCGTATCCTTTGGAACATCCTGTATATTTAAGTTTCACTTTGCGAAGATAGTAGTTTGCAAAATAGTTTGAATAAATCAACGGAATCATTGTCACTAGAGCTAATATTCGTGGTAAGAAAGTTTTGCGCCTTTGAATATCGAGTCTGTACGTTCCTTTCTTTTTCAATGAATATGATTTGGATATTGGAGCCGAACGATCTAACAATTCCTACAAAGACGTGAAAAAGTCCAAGATCATTGGAAATTAATACATCTTTCGGCGAATAATTCAATACTAATAATTCAAATACTCCAATACTAATTTATCTCGTTTATTATACGTAGCAAGCGATATTACCGCCAAGACAGTCTTTTTAGCATATTAGAAATAACGAGTTTAAAAGGAGCTTAATAATCATCCTAATAAAATATGAAACAATTATACAGAAGTAAATTTGCTCGGTAGAGTTCCGCTTATATGAATTTGTCGAGAGACAAATAGCTTATATTAGTTCATATAATAAGAATTCACGGATTCTCTGCGCTGTCTATGATCTTTCTTCTATACGAAGAATGTAGTAGGATGTTATTGTATTATTATAATAATTATTATAATTATTATAGTATTTTTAGGGAAAAAATACTTTCTCTTAGTAACCATTATTCAATTTGATTTCAGACGCAACACGATTGGACGTCCGCGTGAGTGGAGCCGGGGCCACAGAGCCAGCGTGTCCCAATCGATACGCAGCTAGTCGATCAGCATGAAGTGGCAGAACTGTGGTGGCGTAGGGTCCAGGTGCGTCAGACGCGCTCTGTTGTTCGTGTTCGTCTGGGGCCTGGTGATGATCGCGGCGGTGCAATTCCGTCATGTGGAGAACAGCCTCAGAGAGACACCAACGGCCGAAGAGTCCGCCAACGACCTTCTCCTCGACGACATCTATCGTCGACGCGAGATAATGAAGAACCGTGGCTCTTCCAGTCTTGGTCTCTCCAGATATCTCTTGCAAAGATCCTCAGCAGACTCCAGTTTTTCGAATTCCGGTGGTTCCAGCCTCTTAACCACTTTGACCACCATATCCAACAATCCAACGAAAAATCCTTCGGAGTTGGAGCCATTGTTGGATAAAAGACCAGCGAAAACAGAGGAAGAGTTGATCGAGGAAATAGAACAGAGGATACCTAGTCTGCCTTTAGCTTACTGGAACAAGAACAGCAAATATCCTGCTGGTCAGAGCAAGACTAAAGGCAATTATAGCTGTTCCAATCTGAAATATCCCTCTATCTACGATATAGAGTTCAATAACGTTTACTGGCAAACGATGCGAACCGGTAACGGCACGTTTCAATTGTTTGGTGCTTATTACGACCGTAGAAAGTTGTCGAGAATAGGGCCAGCCGTTAGGATCGTTGGGATGATCGATAGAATCGAGCCTACTGTAAAGACTCACTGTCAATTTTGGTACGATGGAGAAAGAGATCCTATCATTGTCGAGACCATGGAATATAAATATATCTGGTACCCTAAATGGGGTAACTACAAACAGGGAATCTATCAGCCGTACGTAATTGCCTGCAAGATCCCCCAGTCTCATTGGTCGAAGGGACCTCCGGCTTCAGTTTCTATGGTAGAAAAGAGCTGCGACACTCCCAGCAATAATCTTAGAGTCATATACAATAAGCCAGAACGTAAAAAAGATTTTGCTGTCTGTGTGAAAGGTCTAGATTTCCTTCACGAGGATTTGTCTGTCAGACTGGTCGAATGGATCGAGTTGATTAGCCTGTTAGGCGCAGACAAGATCTTCTTCTATCAGCTCCAGGTTCATCCTAACGTGACAAAGATTCTAGATCATTATCAGAAATTAGGAATGGTCCATGTGACCCCGCTGACATTACCTGGTGGGCAACCTAACGTTCCTGCTTTTCAACACATGTATCTGACAAAGAAGACCAATCATAAGAGACAGAACGAACTGATTCCTTATAACGACTGTTTGTACAAGCATATGTACGAGTATGAATATATCGCTTTATTGGATGTGGACGAAGTGATCATGCCAGTGAAAGACGCTACGTGGCAGGATTTGATGAAGAGGGTGCTGCAGAAAGCGTTAAAGATTAGAAACGAGACTAGGGCTTCGTATAACGTGAGGAACGTGTATTTCCTCGACGATTTGCTGCACTCGCATGGGTACTTCAAGGACATGCCAAAGTGAGTACCACAATTGTATTCTATACTATACACGTTATATAACTTATTTTCCTATTTTTTTCATTACATTCAACAAAATAGAACTTTTTCTTTCCTATCGGTGCTTTATGATAGTTTGACTCGAGTAATCCGTTGAATAAAAGAAAGAGCGACGATTCGTTAATTAAGAAGAAAGTCGATGGATCAGGTTCGATCTTCATTGAGAAGATAACTATCGCAGAGAATATTTTGATCAGGATATAAAGGAAATAAATCTTTCGATGATTATATCGATCATCGTAATTACATCCGAGATCTTAGCCTTACTGGAAATTATGTAAAATTGTGAAATTTAGGTTGAACGTAATACTAGATGGTAACGTATCGATAATAACGGTATTCTTCGTGTTGGGTAAATGATCGTTTAGTTTCGAAAGCCGAATAAATTGCACCCAAGATACTTTTACAATTTCTTCTGTGTCATTAAAGGTATTGGCAAATTTTAACGTAACTAACTAACTAAGTATCGGGAGCCCTGTTTAATAAAATAATTACAGTGTCGACTACGATGTAGCAACTACTCAAACGCTGTCAGCCAATTCTGAACAACCGAAAAGAATCAAAGCCAAGCGAAACGTAACGAAACCGTAAATGATCTAATATACATTTCACGAATTTCCTTCTACTTAATCCGTAGATCTTTAAACAGTGAAATATTAGAAATCGATAATGAAAAATTTGAAAGTTTTAGGGTTCAATGACCTGCAAATCTGCAAAATTTAACAAGTTAGAAAGTCAAAGATCGAAGAGTTTAGGAATTCGAACGATCGGCAGATTTGAAGTTTTAAGAGACGAAAAATTTGAAAATTTAGTATTTTCGAAAATTCGGCAATTCCAAAGTTCGAGAATTAGAAGACTCAAACGTTTGAAAATTCGAAAATTTGAATTTGATCGGAAAGTCTAAAAATATGGAAATTTGAGTATTTGGAAATTTAAATATACAAACATTCGAGAACTGAGCGATGCAACGTCTTCGTTAATTCTTTGTTCAAAATTTCTCATATGTTCGCAGGTACATGCATATGTTGCAGCACGTCTATCGTTCGCAAAACTTCACGAAACCTAATCAGTACATCAAGTGCTTCCACAATCCGGAGAGGGTGGTGACCTTGCACAATCACTTCCCTTTGGCCTGTTTGGGCGCCGGTTGCACCAGCTACCCCATAGAGACTGAGGATGCTCAACTTCAGCATTACAGAGCCGATTGCGTGAAATCGTTGAAGAAGACATGCGTCCAATATCGTGAGAACAGCGTGTTAGACACTACGATATGGCGATACAAGGACCAATTAATCGAAAGAGTCACCAGGACGTTGGAAACTCTTGGTTTCTTTGGACCGAGCTAGCGAGAATCAGACTTTCCGAGTTTCTATTTCGTGTGCTATCGACGACGAAGCTTGAAACCGTTTAGAATCGTTTCCTCCGTTCGTCTCGTTTCTCCTTCTATCGATTTCCTTTAAAACGGTCGAATGTGCGAAAAGTTTGCTACTCGAATGGTCGCTATGAACGCGTTTGCTTCGATTAACAAAGAATCTTTATCGATTCCGGTGTTTAACTATAACAATTTTTTCCTATAAAACTTTCCATTCGGATCAAATATTTGTTGCGTTATGGTGGTTTGCTTGAAATATTTGTTGAAAGCAAAGTACGACGATGCCTTGACGAACAGAATATATCGATGCCTGAAATATTAACAAGCACCGTACGATATTCTAGTTCCGTGTTTCTATAAATACTTTAAACAAATTATTTCGTTAATAATTTAAAAATCACTTATTTGTCTCTTATAGAAGTATTACAGATTTTCTTATTGTTATGGATTGTTCGCAATTTGACAGAAACTGGATGCGCTGTAAGAAGAGAAGCGTCGTGATTCAGCGACACGTTCGAGGAAGAAAAGGCTGTGTAAATCGGACAGAACGTACGGCGACGATTAGAATAATCTATAGGATAAGGATAAGGATAGCGTTAATGATCTTTCAATTTGTGCCACTGGACGAAATGTAAACTCGATTCGCGGAATCGTAGATTGGAAACATAACTTCTTTGCTCAACGTCCTTCGAGATAGCCACGAATTATTTGGTTCTCGATCAACTATGCTGTCACGTGTGTGATACGCTCTTTACGAAATCGAATATCGTCAATTGAAACGCAATTGAAAGACTGGCAACTAATTACAGTTGCACTTGAAATTCGAACCGAGGGAAACCTGTTTCGTCGTGTAACGCGAAATATTTTATTTCTAATAATCATATCATTCGATACATCGAATTTTATCAACTAGAGAAATTCAAATTTTTAACAATTTGTGCAATGTATCGCGTACCATTAAATTATACGATTCAAGTATGTGGAAATATTTGGATATTAAATTGAAACGAAAGAATTCGAATACTTTTCGGATTTGAAAATTCCGAACCTTAAAGAGATAGAGATTTTGGCTATTTTTTAATATCCGAATATTTGCAGAAATATATTAGAACGAATTAGTCGATTTCTTAAATTAGCGAACGCCAACCGAATTTTTGATTAGGCGAATGTTTCGAGTAATTTGAAAAGTCAAATAGTATTCGACTTACTCGAAAAATTCGAGAACCGAAGAGACGAGATTGTCGCATTAAAGGGAACGTTGGTTATGTCGTATATTTCGAATTTGAAAGAGAAGAATCAAAGGAACAAACGATCGAAAACGAGAACTATAAATAGGAAATCTGGAATATTTCGAAATTCGCAACACGACAACGTAATCTGGATACGAAACGAGTTTAAATTTGTTAATTTCAACGATGAAAATCGACGAAGCTTCGTTGTATTTTTAATCGTACCGTATTCTAGCCATTTATCGTTCTCTATCGAACGATTCTCTATCGAGCGCTCTTTGTATCGATCGATCGAATTTACACAAATATATACAGACATACGAGGATAGAAATAGGTTAGACGTTAATGTATTTCATCGTAAAAACGGGTTAGAGAGAAAAAGGAAAGCGATGAATCGATAGATCGATAGATCGATAAAGGATGTCGTCTCGTTTCTTCTTGTTGGATCGATCATGCGACAGGAAGATGCATTTACCTATAGGCGTCTGTTTAACCGAGTTGCACGATCGTGTTGTAGGTGAAAGAGATTATAGTGAGACGATTTATTTATAAGTTTCAAGATTCGAAACGATAATTTCAATTAGATAAAAGGATACAAGAAAGCCGAAATTTTGAGCGTCCATTCAAAATTGAAGTACGAAGAGTAAAAGTGAATTGATTTCAAACGTCAGAAATTGAATAATTCGTTGTTTAAAATAGATAATCCTATATAAAAATTAATTTTTCCACTTTTGTTCTCGATGTTTCGATTGTTTGTTTCCTTTCTTTAACACTCCATAATATAGAAAAAACGATGTATGGTATAAAATGTGAAAAGCAGATTTTAGAAACATAGTTGATGTATCGCTTTAAGGATGACTTTTACAATTTGATATCTACTCTTGACTACAATCTTCTTTTCGATTAATTAAAGTAGATATCAATGAATTAACGTTAAAGATTTAGTTTATAATCGTACTATATCTCTTCCACCAAGCCTATGTTATAGTATTAATTAGATTACTATGTTGTGCGAGAACTAGGACCCGCAGTATCGGTTTCTCTTTGTCATTTTTTCCTCTTCTTTCTCTCGATTTGCTCGCGTGGAACGGAAATCCTGCGTGAAGATGAGTCGATTGTGATGTTTGTGTCGAAGCGATAACGGGAAGAAAGCTGATTATGGGTATCAATCGGCAAGTAAAACGAACGGTACTTCATCGATTAAAACAACATCGATCGTTCATTTGGCACCATCATTTTCAATTTATTGTTCAGCACTTCTATGGAATGCTTTACGCAGAGTGTTTCATAATAGAAGAGTAAACTAGAATAAAGAGATGGAATTGTCAAATTCTTATATTTTATTTATAAAAGTTTTTCAACGAATTGAGCAAAGAAACAAAAAATATTTTTTGAATGATAAATTGAAAAATGATATTTAGCTCGAAAGATTTTGTACACTGAGCGTCGAATTGCTTGGAGAAAGGTTTGGTTTCGATGCCACAATACCAGAGGATGGTCTCGAGTTCACGATCGATGCTGTAATTCGAGTTTACTGTAAACTAACGATCGTAACTCTGGTTGAATAGCGTTTCTTGCGCGTTTCAACCGAGACATAACGAGAGCCCCTTGTCCCAGGGATGTACGAGTACGTTGAATTGTGAAAGACCAGATCGATCTTGAATTCTGTCACGTAAAGCGAAGACGACACGAAATAAATTGTATTGCACGGTTTTCGAAACATCGCGCGATGGCCCGCCATTTTTATGTCACGCTCAAGGGTCACTCGTCTTGGGCAATAACATTTGATGTTGAAAGAGAGAAAAAAAAATTGAAACCTCGTTAAAATGGCTTCCCAGTAAATAGAATTTCGCCAATTTTTAATTCAAGATATCGAAGATATCGAAAGTACGGAAATTTTAGAGCGGTGATTCGAAAATTTCAAACTTAAAAAGTTCAGCGTCGGAAACTTTAAAACGTTAAAACGTTAAAAACACGAAAAATTTGATAGTTCCGGAATACGCGAATCGGCTGCAGGCAAAATTTTCAAATATTCGAAAGTCACAAAATTCAAAAGTTTAAACGTCGAATACTTGAAAATTTTAAACTTCAAACATTCCAATAGTGCAAAATTCAGTAGCTTAAAGACTCAGGCAGTTGCTATTCAGAAATCTTCTTAATACTCGAGATTTCAAAAATATAATAATCAGAAAATGCAAGAGTACGTAAAATTTGCAAATTTGAAAAATTCTAAATTCTAAAAATTTGTTAGAATTAAATCAACGCCATGATCAGGAAATCACGGTAATCGTAAATAGAAGTTCAATTATTGCACGCGATGTTGCGTCAGAGTCGTCGAAGAAAGATAAAGGATACTTGTAAGGTAAAAAATCATCGTTTTAGGAGTTTCATGAAGGAACGAAAGTACATCCCTGGAACGTCCGAATGCTTTTTTCCTACGTGTATTTTCTTCGTAACTCGAAGCGGCCCCCATGGGCACGTTTTCCTTTCCTTTTTGCATGGTGAACCTCGATCGCTTTCTACGCGACACGATTGTTTCCTTTCTTTTCTTTTTTTACGCTGTTAGGTGAGAGCGCGATTGACGTTGCACCATGAACTAACATATATATTATTATTATTATTCCTATTATTATTATTATTATTATTATTATTATTATTATTATTACTTCTATTATCATCATTATCATTACTACTACTACTACTACTACTACTACTACTACTACTACTACTACTACTACTACTACTACTATTACTACTGCTATTACTACTACTACTACTATCATTATTATTATCTTTATTATTATAATGTTCTCGTGTAGCGGATCTATTCATTGAAATCCTCTCCAATGAATACGTATACTTATACACACGCAGTTACTAAGACACAGTGGTATAATCGGCGTTAACTGATCGAAATTCATTTCTTTTTCACCATTCAACGCGATCGTAACGATCAGACTGACGATAATATTCCTGTTTAAACGACTATTTACGCTCGGTTTCGCGGTATCTTTGAACATCTGGTAACTATTTCCGGTTTGTCTGGTGATTTGGATCGTTTCTGGTGGTCTAGTTCGTTTTTGGTCCACCTGGTGTTTTTAGAAAGGCGAAATCGAGCGTCAAAGTGCCTAAACTCGCGTTGTTGGCGAATAGAATGCGATCCACGGCTCGGTCTTGACGATCGATCTCTCGTTTTTTATGTAAATACACAGAAGAGTCGGTTGGGATAATAATAAACCATTACCAGATACACGTATTTTTCTCATCTTTTACGTCTTCTTTTCCAATGGATCTTCCTAACGAAATTTCTTTCAAAGACAGAAAGATAATTGACCGCCGAAAAATAATCAGATCGCCGATGTCGACACTTTGATAGTTTTGATTTGGAAGAAGCTTAATTTTGAATTACGTGCAATTCGAGTCACCAAAGATGCGTACAGTGCACAATTTCAAACGAAAAATCTGTAGTAGGTTACGAAGAGAGCATTTATCGACGTTGCCGACCTATTGTACAGTAACGATCAATAGTAAGCCATAGGAAATGGAAGAGGGCGTACGAAATAGTGTGATTTTCTAGCAGGTCGGTATTTCACAATCTGAGACGCAAAGTTCCGTTTAATGTCATCTCTATACTGTTCTTGGTTAATGAAAGAGAAGGGTATAAAATTTCCTACATCGGATAAAGATTTTAACGAGTAAACCAGGCGTCGATAAGATAGATACCTGTAGACAAATATCAAATAACCCTCTGAAGGAAAATTAGTTGCCTGACTCGATAGAACCATGTACGTGATATATATATATATATGTATATTGTACAGATTATTTTGATACAACGCTACAGAAATACTTGTATCGATATTTTATAATTTAATATTAAACCAAAAAGCTAAAAATAAAAAGATTTTGTAAATGTACGGTTCTAGTAATTCCAGTTATTTGATTCAAGAGTACATATATGGTATGAATTAATCGAGATAGAAATTCTTCATAATCGATCCATACGAGCAAGATTACGAAGAAGCAGAATTTGTTATTTTAACTTCAACTTAATCGTTCAATCGTTGGTTCGATCATCCTGCTAATTTACTTTCTAATTTTTCTTTACAAAGAAGGAATTTTGTAGAATATTTTGGACTTGTGACTTAGTGGGTGGACCTTTCACGACGCTTCGTCTCGAAACGAAATTTCGCCGATGGCATAGGTAGGATAAATTTGGAACAACCATCTCGAACGAAACACGCCTGTGTTTTACGTTAGTTCCGCAGTTAGTTTCGCTTCTCCAACGCCGCGATAAAGAACTCGATATACCGCGATGTTTAACAGGTGTATCTCGATAAAAACGAAGTAAAATTATTGTTTGTCAAACGACGTTTCACGCGAATAATAATTTCTCTATGAAGTTCGCTTAGACGAATTATTATTATCTTGGTAAAATATTATAGGTGCTCCAAGTGTAAAACATTAAGATACAAAATTTAAATGTAGCGAGCGTTTTAAGCATAAATTGTTTAAATATAAAGAATGGAAAATTATAAGAACGTGCATATAGTCATAAATTGAACGAATGAAAGATGTTTGATACGTGTACGTAGGTTCAGGGGAATAGAACCGTTGAAATATCAGAATTACGATAGAAATTTAGAAATTTAGAAGCATTAAAATCACGATAAACCATAATTTTTGTATTTCTTCGTGGTTCCGTGTCTTCGTAGACGCACAAACGATGCAATGCGATTTAAAAGAAGTTTAAAATCAACGCTTCCTATGCAAACTATAATTCTATATTTCCATAACAAATAACGCTGTGGTGTTCTTCCAAGTTAATGACGTTCGATGTAAAATGTGATTTTCTATCTCTATACATCTATACAGACGATGCGATTGAATTTTCGAAAATTTATGCTTTCAGTATGAAATGTAATTTTTTTACCTCTATCAACGGACAATGTAATGGGATTTTTTAAAACCGATGCTTTCAGTATAAAATATAATTTCCAGCCTTTCTTTAAAATCTTATTTCCATATAGACGTATCGTACCGATAGATCGAGCCATAATTTTCTATCTGCAAATAATAACAATAACTCGAATAATATCGTTACGATAATCTTTGGTTTAAGTTCAAATAGAAATAATTCGCACGACTGTAATAATTACTTTCAACAGCTAAATCTTTTTCATACTATTTATCGGTCGATTAATAAAAAATTACTTGACGAGCTACTATCGTGATTCGGAGATTTTTATCTTTTCAATTCATATTACATTTAATCTAATATAATTTAAGATATTTAGTTCAGTTGACGCGGTATTTTTGATAACGGTAAGATACGGTATAAGAAAGATCGCATAGGCCCCTAGATTGCTTTCCTACCAATCTAACGGAACTCGAACGAGAGGAAGATAAATCAAACGCACGTTCCGAAGGAGGAAATAAATTTTTATGCTCTACCATCGTCCTTCTTTTAGATTGATATCGGTAATATGCTTTCCTTGCCATCTCTCTTCTTACACCATAAAAAACAGACCATCAATTAATATGCTCGTAGATACATTCATCGATTTGTTTCTTATATTTGATAATCTATTAATTTACCGTAATTCTCGATCGATTCAATAACTCCAAATTGTCCCGTTATTTTAGGTTTTTATAACGTACGTACATCGTATGTCGCTCGATAATTTACTAATTTTTAAATACTCGAGACGCCTGTTTCAGTCTTCTTCGAACGCAACGTTACATCTTATTCCAAAGATATTAATTCTACGATTCGCGACATGGTTCGCTATCCAAAATGTACATACTCGTGTCTCTCAGTGGTCAGCAATTCCTAACGGCTATGCGTTTACTTTAGTTGTTCAAATAATCGCCGTGTATTGTACATACACTAGCCCTGAAACGTATCCGGCAAACTTGCCCGTCTTCTACAGGCTGTAATTTAATTAGAAGATCGCGACCATACAGAAGAATTTGTTACGATTTTATTCCTTATTATCGTTGCAGCTTGTGCGTATACGCATTGAAAATTACCACGCGATCAAATTCGCGTTTAGAAACTAATGTACGTAATAAGATTGTCAAACTTTACGGAAGCGATTTGTCGTCTGACAAATATTTTCCTATCGTAACGATAATATTTAATAATAATTTCTGAGCTATTTCGGAAGAACATTTTTTCAAGGAAATCGATCAATAGCGAACGATCGATTCGATTAATTTTGGTATCTAAAATCTCGAACGATTGCAAAACGTATGTAAAATTCATCTAAAATGGTACTATGTAAAATTTACCTAAAACAGTGACGTCCGATTTAGTACTCTGTCCGTAAATACTTGAATGTTCAATTTAAAAAGCGTTTTAAACGCTCGATTCGGCTTTAGATCATCGAAATTCCGCGACCAACCCATGAAAAAATCGCCCTCGAACATTCACGAGCAAACTGCGAATATTGCGAAACATTTTCGAAAAACGCTGTAACTTTTCTTCCGGAAAAAAGGATGTAAGAACGGTAGTTAATAAAGCGACTGGATATCGTGGAAATTCAATGGTGTGAGAGGAAAAATATCAAGAGACGTATAGGAGAAAAGAGAGAAATTCGAAGAAAGATGAAGAAACGCGGTGAAAGCGTGTGAAGGAAGAGAACGTGCTCCGAAGCGGAAAGCACGATGCCGCGTTCGCGACCGGAAGCGTTCGAGCTGATGGTCGAGGCCGAGAAGCCCTCCAAGTGCATCAGGTTTCTACGTTTCCTGTGGAAGTTCTTCAGATGCGTTTTTTCCCACGTGTCGTTGGTTTCGTTGGTCGTGCTCTACTGTCTGATCGGCGCGTACGCGTTCGAGGCCCTCGAGGCCACCCACGAGAAAGAGGTAGATATATCGAATTTTAATTCCCTTATCTCTTTAACCCCCGTTTACGAAACCGACGGTACAACGAACAAGCCTCGGATAGCTAAAGAAAGTAGATCGTTGAATCGTTATCATTCCGTTTCCGTTAAATTTTTCCGTTAAGATCCGTTAAAATACGAGTTAAGTTAAGATCCGTTATTACGAGTGGCATTAAATATCTCCTTTTAGAAACTGCGTTCTACGTCTATTTTTTCAAACTTGCTTATACGTTATCGCGTATCTTATCGCCAGACCGAGCATATTTTTACGAATGCAACCGAAGAAATTAAATCCAGAGGATCGTTTTACCTTCTAGAGTAGACTATAACGAGTACTACGTTATAACGAGCGCACTTTAAATATATTATTCTCGCGTATTATGTGAATTTTTGCATTCTTAAATTTTTCACCAGAGCATAAATATTCGTCGACTAATTATCATATGTTATATCGTTACGTTCGTCGGTAAAATAAAAGTCGAGATTTAAACGCTATTTTTATTCTTTCTTCTCGGCGATGATTTGCGATGTTACATTTTTATGATGTTCTTTTGTAGAGGTTTCAGGGAAAAAGTAGTATCTGGTTCATGGTGAAGTTAGCCTGGCTATATTATGCCCAGTGACGTTTTTCCATTTCTTTCTCGCTAATTTTTTCATATCCGTGTTCTACGTTGTTCGCATATTTTAGGGTTTCGTGATTTTTTCTAATTTCTTTTCCTTTCTTGCGTTTCTTTCGATATTAGTCAGTTGCATAATTTTGATCGTTTTCTTCGAACTCTGATTACGATTGGACGTCTTCTTTTTATTCTTTCCGTCTTTAAAGTACCCTTATTCTCTCTGTATGAAAAATCCTGACTGACCGAAGGTTCTCCAATAAAAATTCTGTTTCGGCAATTTTTCTTCTTTGAACTCAAGATATATTTCACGCCAAAAGCTACTTTTTCACCTTCCGCCATCTCTTTTCTCTTATTTTAATCTCTTTTCTAGTACTCTATTCATTCAGTTATACCTTCTTACATTCCTCCGCTCTTCTACGTTTCTCGCTTCGTTTTCTTCTCCTGTTTCCTTTAAACTTCGCTGCTCCGTCGTTTTTTTCTCCTACTATTAAATCCATTTATTTCAATAAAACCCAACGACGCGATATCTCCGCGACAAAGACATCGAATAAAACGAAAACACTTCCATTTTCATTATCATTTAACAACAGCGAAATACAGAAATAAAAATAAACGCACAATTTGTCTCAGCCTAAATAACGACACTTTATCTTCCCCTCTTACAATTCTCATTCCAATTCCCTTTATCGTTCATCCCCTTTTCCCTTTCTTTAGTTTTCTTCTTTTTCTCTCCTTCTCTGTCTGTCTGTCTGTCTGTCTGTCTGTCTCTCTCTTTTATCCAGATCAAGAAGAGCATTAAAGACATCAGAGGGAACGTAGCAGAGCAGCTATGGAAGATCACGAAGGAGGTAGAGGTTCTGATTCGTGAAAATTGGACGGACAAAGCGTTACGTGAATTAAAGGTACCGGGCCGTCTCATCCACATTCGGTGACCAGAGATCGAACTCGAATTTCCTCCGCCATCACTTTCCCGCTACTTTTCTTCGTAGAGCTTCGAGAACAACCTCGTGTGCATGATGGAGAAAGAGGGTTGGGATGGCAGCGAGGGTGAGGATGACATCCAATGGACCTTTGCTGGCGCTCTCTTTTACTCCATCGTCGTCATTACTACCATTGGTAAGACTAATCATTTCGTCTCGCTTATCTTCAACAGACGATTATCTATCATAATCTTCTTTATTAGTTTTCACGAATCGTCTTAATTTTCCTTAATAGTTAGCATCGATTGTAATCATTTAGTTTTTCTTATTCTCAAGAGATAATTGATTCTCATACCTTTAATAATTTTCACGACGAATTATCCTAATTTTCTTTAATAGTTATTTCCTTAACAACGAAGAACGTTATCAACAAGAGCGAAGATATTAGGAGAGCGGTAGAATATTATCGAATTCGTAGTTTTACAAATATAATTAGGAGAAAGAAAATCTAGGTAGGTTTAATAGGAAGTCTATTTTCTACTAAAACGAGTGCTACAACGAACACTATACGTTGAATATTAGCTGTTGAAATTTTGATAGGTAAAAGAAGCAGAGAAAATTCATAGAAATAGAAGAAATTTTCTTAACGATAATCTTACGTGACATCAATTATCATATTTATTGTACGAAGTTTATATTATAACGAATATCGAATAAGTTCAGTGAAAAATCTTTGGTATCTTGTTAAAAGTGTTCGAAGTCGTCGTGGCTCTTTTAAAAACAGGAAGTTCGATAATTTTTAGATTGGAGCCACGACAGCGGGTTCTGTGGCTAAAAATAAGGAGAAATGTTTCATGAATTTTCATGCTCGTCTAAAATTACGTTCCACTACTGTTCTTTTTTAATTTAACTGAAATATTTATATTAACTTTCTATAATGCATTGCTCACTCGCGACACAAGAAACGTCATTATTTCGATCAATTATTGAAAACTGAAATTGAAATTTTGGTTTGAAAATTGGTACTGACAATTGCTATATCATTTTAGAAAAAAACGTTATACCAATAAAATACTAAAGTAAAGTAGACGGATAAAATAAAATCTAAAAATTATAAATACATACGCAACGAATCGTGTTAGTAAATTTCGATAAAGAATTAATAAGATAAAAATAAATACAATACAGACGAGTACTACGTGAAATACAATGTCGGATAAATCGTGTCAGATGATAGGATAAATAAGGATTAAAGGCAATTGTATAGATACATGAGTATTTCCGAGTCACATAGAAGGTTAACAACTAAGTATCTACCTTTTGAATACCGTATGTACTTCTGGAAATATTTCGTTTCCTTCAGAACAATCTGTTAAAGTATTTTTTCCCTTTGATATTCAACCATATCGTAAACACTCATGCGTATTCCATTTCAACCTATAAACAAACTAACTAAGAAATATTCGAAAACAAATATCCAAAGAGTATCTGTATAAATTATGAATAACATTTAAAACTACGCATATATAAATATCGAGTAACGCTAGATATCTCTCTGATTCAAATATTCTTTCTATAAAAATTTGACAAATATCTTGGCAGTTTTAACAATTTCAGAAACATCTTACACCGCGACATTTTTTTCATAATTTCCTCTCATACGCTGTCCAACTCTTTAATCCAACTCTTCGTTCAGGCAGATCGATCTTATTAAGAATTTACAAGACGAAATACGCGAAGAACCATCGGAAGATCGATCAGGCGAGAAAAGGTTGCCGTCGAAGGCCTCGTGTAAATGGAGCTTAAACTTTTTCATCCACGTTAGCGTTTTGCGTCTGATTTTTCTTCAAGGACCGACCGTAAATATCAAAGTCGCTGTAATCGTAATTTTGCTCGTAAGGATTGCTATGAGGTCGTGGATAGGGCTCCGGATTTTCCCCTGGAAAATGGTAATTTCCAGGATATCTGTTAGCGCCAGTGAAACTCCCCTGGGGTCTTCGATTACCATAATTGTTCGGCGATTGCACGAAAGTCGCTGGTCCGTACTTGTTAGGACCACCCTGGAATTTGTGTAAACATTATTAAAGTTAACCGATATAATTTAAGTTATAAATAGGCTGCAGATTTTTATGCTTTTATTGGAAAATCGCAGGTGCAGAAGTCTATAGATTGCATATACTATACAAAGACACGTAAAATACTCAAACTGTAATACTTGCTATAATATTCGGTAATTGAAACAATCGTTTACCGTACTTTTATTTTTTGTAATTATGTTCATAAAAATATGAATTTGCATAAGTATCCGCATAAGTCTAGTTATAGATTATTCTTTTTTCGGAAATCTAGATTTTTCGAATTTTTAATTTTGCTATCATTGTATTTTGTTTAGACTTCATTTGGAAACGTAGAAATTTTGATATTTCATTTGGCAATTCGAAAATTTAGGTTTAATACAAATGTCATTTGTACGTTCAAAAGCTTAGATTTCGGTAGGAGATCGGGGAATTTCGTTCAATCGGTAAGTTGAAAAATTCAAACACTCAACGTTGATTCTTCTAGAATTCGATTTTGCGCGATCTACGATATCAAAGATTGAGTAAAATTATCAGAAAGATATCAAAAGTTATAGTAAAATTAACAGTAGTATTAGTAAATGTCAATATCAATGAAATGGTACCGGATATGAAGGATGTTGTCCTTGTCCGTATCGTCCGGAAACCAAAGCTGGATACTTTCTGCTATTAAAGCAGCAATATTTTTTATCCTTGGAGCAGCTTCCCTGATTAAAAAAATTATTAGAAATATTAATAAGCATATAGTTATAAAGTTTCAAAGATATCGATCATTTTTCCATATTTCTTACAAATTTCAATCCGCTAGAGGGGCAATTGAAGCTGTATCTGCATTTGCAAGTGTCGTATTCTCTATATCGAGGATCGTCCTTCACCCATGATGGCACGAAACCGTTTTCCAACTCGCCGTCGTCGATATTTGCGGTGTAGGAAGGTCTGCACGGGTTAAAGTAAAAGTAAATATTATTCGACGGTTGCTTCTTTGAGTGATATAATGGTTTAAGCTTTTTGCAGTTTCAATCCTGCGTTTAATCAGAAAACCGATAGAATTTAGTATTTCCAGAAAATATTTCACAAGTAGATTTTAATCTGCTAAAAGGTTTTACAGCTTAAAAGTAATAATATACATATATGTATGCAACAGTGATAAAGTTAGGTGGAAAACCCTGCGTATGTACGTTCTTCTTTTATTTTTGCTCGAATACAACGTTTTTCCACGTGATCGAAAGTGCTTAAATCTCTATTATACGTTACTTTTCAGTTTGTCATTGGCATACTAAAAATTCAGATTCGATCGATTGCCGACAAAGGCCGATATCGAAATGTGCTCGAATATTCTCTAGCCGCCGATATTCGTAACAGAGTTGAACAATCGAACTCGAACCAAACCCAAATCCAACCTAAATCCGATCCAGCCCCCGGATCGTGTAACTCCGAATGTTTGGCCGCTTTTCATAAAATCCAACAGTGGTGGAGATCATTCGATCGTACAAAGCCAATCAACATGGAGGACGCGAACGACGAAAACAGACTTACTGGGTTGGAAAACAGCGAGAAGATACGAAATACCTTTTTATAATGCCTGTTGGTCCACCAGGACCAACGAGAACTTCTTTGTTGCCAGGATACGACGGTGACACAATGGGTCTACTGTTAGAACCGTAAGGTCCGGTGCTCTGTGGTCTAAATCCTACCGAAGGTCTTTCGTGGCCGATATCCTCGAGGTTCTCGTTCACCTGGTACCTATAACTGAACAAATAGCTCCGATGAACAATTTTCTTTCGATTTTCTTCTCCTTCTTTTGTGCAGAGCAAAAGGGAGAAAAGTTTTTAGAGATATTTAAAGCTATTATCTTAATCGTTGGCTAGAGAAATCGAAATTGAAAAAGGGAAGGTAGCAGAACTATTAAGGGATGGATGTGGCGTATTTTGGTGCTGCAACCTTTTTCACAACGCTCTTACGTTATAAGTTCCGATGAGAACTCGCGTCTTCCATTCAAAAAGATTCACGCTGCGAGGTCAGATTCTTAAATATCAAATCAAATTCTCCATTGCGTATAAAGAAATGAGTTGTAAATCCTATCGATGTTGCTCTTAGTAAATTATAGTATCCACTTGCAAAATCGTATTTCAATCGCATCCTTCTACCTTTCAATTTACCTGGATCTTTCGTTTTCTTTTGCCACGTTAAAATTCCACGTCACGACGTCTCAACGAATATCAAACCATATATGAAATGTTTACATCTCAAACTGCTCAAACTCAAAAAATATCAAACTGCTGCAAATACATTAGAACCCACCTCGAAACCCACGATTCGCCGATATCTTGCATTCCATCGAAAAGAAAGAAAACCCAAAAATTCAACGCACCTTGTTCTATCGACGTCGCTCTCCTGTTCGTCTCTGCGCTTCCATGCCCACCCATCTTCTTCAGCGACCACCATGGCAATAGCGACGCAACAAAAGAGAAAGAAGGTCGCCATCGTTCCACGAGAAGGCGTGATTTCGTCTGGTTGTGGCTTTGGACAGCTTCACCGGCGAATATCGCCGACGGTCGACTAAAACGAGAGTGAAAGTGAATCCCGTCTTTATATATGCACCGTTGGGAGGTGAACGCACCGTGTGGCTCGTTTCGAGGTCCCTTCGATAGCGATCTCGGATCAACAGTTTTCGTCAGAGGGTGAATCACCCCTTGTGCGGCCCGTTTTAATCGCAGGTGTTCTCGTTACGCGGATTAGGATCGTTTAGAGGGCTTAGAGGTTTCAATCTGTAAATTGACGCGAGGAAATTGATGCTGGAATATTTGCTTAGCGTTGAGCGTGAGCCGAATGTTAGAAATTTGATGGGAAAATGAATAATGGGCAAGCGGAAAGGTAAAACGAGAATCGAGAAGATCGGGGATTCAACAGGGGAAGAATATTCGTTTGAAAGATTGTACGTACGAGAAATGGATATGACGGTGTGGACGTTTATACATTTATGGGAAATTTAAAGACACGAAAGGAACAAGAAGCGGAAAAAGTCTATAAATATTTCAAGTAGATAGTATAAATATAATTGCAAAGAAAGAACCACGATAGACAATGGTTTTCTTACTGAATATTATAGCTAGTGTTATAGTTTGAATATTTTACATGTTGTTGCATATTACATGTACTCTGTAGATTTTTGTACCTTCGATTTTCCAATAGATGCGTAAACATCCAAATGCACGAACCAATTACCTTCGTGAAAATATGAAACAGAATAATATTGTTTGAAAATTTGCAAGTACGATATCGAAGGGGAAATGAAAATTGGGAAAATCAAAGAGTGAGAATATTCAAGTCCCAAGTTTGAATAGAATTGAAAGATAAAGTAAACATTGAAAAAGAAGTTGAAAAAATGTTGAACGATGAAACGTATTTAAAAAAAAAAACTGTAATTAAAATGATTTCATGCAAATTTTGAGAGAAAATAAAATTGATGAACTTGGAGATTGAAAATACTAGAAAATACCGATAGTTCGGTGAATGAGCGAAAGAATTTTAAGGCAGAACGAAAACTGGGAGATACGTATATTGCATATTCGTAATAATAATTAAACTATTTTCACTTACCACGATTTCTATCAGCGATAAAAAGTAACACCGACCTTAATCGCTATTCTTCAAAATGCTACTTAAACCAAAACATACAAATGCGGCCCACCAAATGCGCGAACGTAACGTGTTAGGTAACGCGAGGTGAGCACGTGGGTGCATTGCATTGCACTGAAACCAGTGTTTCTCGTGCCTGTCCTTCGATCTGGGAAAATCCACCGATTCGAGAAGGGGAAGTCGGTTTCATTACAGGTGGTTTTCTGACCTCTTTCTTTGGACAAGATCCAGCCAAATGGCGTAACACTCCTTCACGCTACTTCGTCAGTTGTTCTTCGAAGGACGTCTGCATTGTCTTCGATTCCTGAACCTAATGACTATAGCAATTTTTTTACTCTTACATGAAAATGACGAGTCGTTTCTTGCGAACCGCTCGCTCGTTTTACATATATGCGAATATGTTACGTATACCGTAAATATTTACCATTATTGAATGTTCAGTTTTTTCAAATTTCATTTCCTTCTGAAATTTTTGACGAATTAATACAATTACAGCTTTACAAATACGTTTCATTATTCAACTTTCTTCGATCTTCTTCTTTGACTTTCGCTTTATCTTCGATTCTTCTATTTTTCTCCAAAAATAGATAAAAGAGATACGAGTTAGAGCAGAGAGCTATTACAGTATATTAATCGTTATCGATTAATTTAGAAGCGATAGGGAACGTACACGTAAGTGAATGTTACTTCGTGTTTCTTTATTAAAATAGAGCTAGAGTGAAAATTAAGTAATCCATAAAATTAGACTGAAAATTAAGTAATCGTTGAGATTAAAATGGATTAGTGTTAAAATTAAGATTTCCCTATAAAGTTTAACATTGAAATTCATTTTTTAAAATATGATTTGCCGAGGACTAACAGTCGCTATGTATCAAAAATGTTAATAACGTAGCGCGTAAGAAAGTTGACGTAATATGTAAGAATTTTTGCTTTTTGTTAGATTCACGTACCATACCTACTTATTATGGAATTATTTCTACGTGTAACGTATATATCAGTGTGACGTTTAAAATTACATAACTCTGATAAGTAGAGTTAAGTAACTTAATAAGGTAGCGTGTAAGAATTTGTAACTAGAAATACGTGAAAGTTTATAAACCCCTTTGCAATGCGTCACAAGGCAAGCAATAAAATATACTATTACTTATATATATATACACTTTGCAAATATTTAAGAATCCCGTGAAAAGAACGTGCCAATTATTCTTCACCAACATTCGTCGTCACTTTTCTTCGTTATCGACCATTTCCAAAGTTTCCGCATTTGAACGAAACTTTCGTGAAAGATACAAAACTTTTTGAACGATCGTATTTCATTTAACACCGCGTCGTTATAAAATCAGGCAACGTTAAACGTTAGAGGAAATCTTTCTAGATGAAAGAAAATGGTCGAGCTCTTGGAAGCGACGTTTCCCGCGGTCTGGTGTAACCTTGTTTTTGGGGGGGAAAAAAAGGTACGGTCGAACGAAAATCCAATGATCAAGGTCATTTTCACGAAGAACGCTGTCCCAACCACCGAGGAAATTCACTTTTCCTCCGGGACAGGAAGCCGGCAGCGTCTCGTAATTCGTTTTCCTTGATTTTTGCGCCGTGTCGCCGACCAACGATCTCGTCGATTAACCGTTTCATCGTTCCACGACGAAAGGGGACGCCTAAATTTGTTAGGTTCGATGGGAAAATTCTTTGTAACGCCGCCACGGTGCGGCGTGCGGCGAAGAAAAATCAAAGTAATTATTGTTCGATGATATACCATCGGTCCGTAGTATAAATGTAAACAATAATTCTTTCCAATATCGGCAGAGCGTAGAAAAATATCACGCGCATTATGTACGAAATAGACATGCATTTTTGCGCGAAAGAAATATTATCGCGAATATGTAGTTCGCTTTAAACCATTCATCTTTTTCCTCTTTCGTTTTTTCCTCCTACTGATCGTTTACGAGAAAAACGCTGGCTGGTAATAAAGCGAACACCCCATATACAATATAATATATTCATCTTTTGCTGCCGGCTGCAAAAGGAGCTTGATTTACATAGACTTCTCATTCACGCTCTCACGTGACCTCGATATACCCTAGATTATCATATACGCTTAAACTTACTCTTAATAAATAACAAATTAATAAATAATAACGTAGTTAATTCATTGATGCGACAAATTAGAAGTAAATATTTGTGACTGCTAAATAGCTTGAGAATTGAAAAGACTGGAAAGATTACAGGGCATACAAAATAACAATGGCAAAGAGTGACGTTCGCAATGTCATGAAATTTCGATCTCTCCTCGAGGAATCCGGTTATAATGCATCGCGAAAGATCGACCAACAAACAAAGGCTCATAACGCGTGACCGAGTTGCGTTCCGAAATCCAGCTGGAACATCCGCTCCTCTTTTGTGTTCGATCGATCGATCCTCGTCCCTTTCCGGCGGATGCGCTCAATCTTCTCCATCTTCCTGCTCTCGTTCCTTCTCGATCGTTAATTAGAGCAATTAAAAAGTACAAGAAAAAGAAAAAAAAAAGGACAAGAACAAGAGAAGAAGGAATGAAAAATAGAAACCTTTCTCAGTAACATTTGGTGTTAAAGACCTTATAAATTACGATATATAGGATAAAAAAATTAAATTAAAAAAAGGGAAGCAAAATAAATAAAATAAAGGAAGCAAATAATTTGTAGAACGTGGTTAACACCTTTTTGCTTTCCACGAGTATTATGGGAACTATGAGTAACGCTCGTGAAAGTTGATTCCAATTTTCTGAAACATTCTAAATGAATTAAAATTAAATTTATATCTCTAAAACTAAAATTCGATGATTTTTAAAGTTAAATTTACCATCGAAATTAAATAATCCTCGAATGTCGTGTATTTGCTACGGTGATTGTAAAAAATGTGTATAACGAAGCAGTGACCTTGACCCAGACTATAGGTGACGAAGAAACATTTCTAGTTACGAAATTGGTGGAGGCTGAGACAACCTTGATGATCCTTCCGAGTATTACGTGTGTTGACCCTGGAAATATTTGAACAAGGTTGAGAACACGAGGCTCGTTCCTTGAAAAGTTTGAATAATGACATTAATTACTAGCAACCTTCGATTTGAAGCGTGTAGAAGTAAATTAAAGGCGAATCGTGGAGATTTTTGTGTTATTGGAATATATCGTATATCGCTGGGAATATTTTAGAAGTCACGCGGAATTACGAGAACCAATTACAATTTTTAAAGATTTATTCAGGAACTTTTTAAGCTTATGATTGTCATTGTAAATTGGAGACATATCCCAAAACTTAACTAAAATACCCGCAAGTTACCGATATTTAAAAAAAATATCGTTATTAAATGTCCGATCGTAAAATTCCAAATTTTCTAGGCTTCAAATAAAAGATAAATAACGGTAATTCGGATAATAATTAATATTTTAGTATAGATTGGAATATCGCGATAAATATTCTGTATAAGAAAGTGAAAATAATATTGCATAAACTATTATATTATTGTGGCGTAAATTATGGGCTGTAAGAAAGGTAGGCGCAGATCAAGTGAAAATTACGGCCGTAATTTTCGACCTAACAGGATTAATTGCGCATTACGTGAGCGGGGAAATTACGCAAGGCTAATCGAGCGTTCCTCGACTCTAGGGTACGGTCACATCGCACCGAAGACTAAGAACGGGAAAGTGGTCACCATATTCTATGCTATCGTTGGGATTCCCCTCATGTTGCTTTGCCTCTCCAACATCGGCGATATTATGGCTTCGAGTTTCAGGTAAACGATTGCGTAGAACGCAGAAAAATGCGCTTCATTTATACTTTCTAATGCTTTCGATGCTAAAACAACCAATTTCTAATGTATATTTAAATATACGGTCGTATCTCTTCCAGACAATTTTCTTCGTTTCCTTTCGTTACTATTATTTCGCATTAGATTACATAGAAATATATATCATCGAATTTTTCCACGAATCAGCGTCACGAGAGATTTCAAAGCACGTTAATTACGAATGTAAAATGAAGACGCAAATGAAAATGTCGAGGAAAGAGAGAAAACCAACTAATTACGTAAATATTTCTCAAGTTATTCTACATTTCTCAGATTTTATTAAAATATACAATCAGTGTAAAAAAGAGTCTTGTCTATACGGATATTCCATTATTTTAATTGTTGTTTCTTTTATCTTTATTATGTCATTAGATTTTTATACTGGAGAGTTTGCTGTTACATATGCACGAAACCACCAAGAAAAAGGCGACCAAGAAGCCACTTCGTCAGATCATATTCCATGAAACAACCGGGGTATTTATTTAACTCATGAATATTTTTTTCAGCACAATTACGGAAATAAAAACCTAAATGTTTATAACCAGTGGTTTACTTTCAACGTTCTTTTCTATACATTTTGTACTTACATTTTGCATATTTTGGCATATTTAAATTCCATATAAATGCATAAACATCCGCATTTTCCTCATAAAACCATAATATTCTGTAACAAATAAAAACATATTTTTGGAAAGGCGATATGGTGGAAGCAGGGGTGGCTTTGGAAGATCCATTAGGGTGAGCCAGAGATCTGCAGACTCAGCTCTGGGTTTGTCCGAAACCTTGGCCAGATCATCGTACTTTGACGTGGATAATAAGTATGTTATGTACTTTTAATTTTCTTATTGTATTTAAAAGTAATATCCTAATCACATAGATTCTTGAAATGTTTTTAATATGGCAATAGTGAAAAGCCGTGTCATTTATTATTTGATAAAGCGTTCGATAGAGAATTTAGATAAAAAGAAATTTTCTTTAGAGAATATTCCTTAAATATAAACAAAGAGAAAATTATTTAATTAAAAAAAATATCTACGATAATTTCTTCTTTTGTTTTCTTTGCTTCAATCGAGGTACAATGTACGTCGATACGAAGATTCGGAACTCAAGAGACCGAGTTCTTTTTATCCATCTTCGGCAAATCCAAGTTTTGGATTTAAATCCGCGACAGTGTCCAGATATTCGGATTTACCGATGGTAAAATCAAGCAGAGGTATCTGAACCACATTCCGTGAAATTATCTATGAGAAAATGAAAGAAAGAAACATCTCTAAATGACGATTGCGTTTAGCCAGCCCCAAGATGACGACGCAATCGTTAGACAGGAAGTTGCTAATGCGTTCGCCGAATGACACTGATCGTTCTCCGGTTTTGTGCAACCAATATGCATTGGATGATTTGGAGGATGAATTACGACGCTGGCACTCTTCCGCTGAAAACAAAACTGACTGTGAGTTGTGAAAATAATCAGTCAAAAATTAAATATAAATTATAACGTAATTAATATACTTTAAGATAGTTTTATAATATAAATATATGTAATATTTACGATATAATTTATTAATCTTGTCAACATTGAATATACGTGATTTATAGCAAATTTCTTCTTCTTTAATGTGACTGATAATTGACGACATAAGAAAATTTAAAGGAAAATTATATCGATCAGTCAAATTCAAAATTCAACTTAATAATAATATAAATAAATATATAATTTATAATTCAGAATATTTTATTTTTCTCCAGTAGAACTTTGTCAGGACAATACTATATTCGTATATATAATAATAAAGGAGGAAGGAAAATTTATGAAAAATTTAAAATTAAGAAAAGAAATGAAAATAGGAAGAGGGAGTGATGGTTAATTCCCTGTCTAATAAATATGATTCTTTCATTTGCAGTAGGCAATACAAGCAAATCTCGGGTGGAACCAGAAACGGCAGAAACCCTGGAAGATGTGGAGAAACAAGCGCCATTAGTGACGAGGTCGTTGCCCAGAAGATGCTTATCCATGGAAGGTGCGACTAGCAACTACAGGACGAACCTGGCACAGCCTTTACGGCCGTCGCCCACTTACTTGGAACTAGAGAACTCCAGAAGGTCCCAGTTTTCAAAAAGTAGACGTTATAAAACTAATTATCCCACTGGTAAATAATTTCTCTTTTTCCAATTCTATTCGTTAGATTTACTTTTCTAATTCACATTTTCAAGTTGAATTTCGTGAAACTTTCAAATTCTCTAATTTATACTTCTTATAAATTTTGTTAATCTTCTTCTATTATTCAGTTACTTCTGTAATCTATCTTAATATTTCTTTTCGTTCTTAAATCCTTATTCATCTTTCTATGTTACAAATTCTATTTTTCTAAATTTATATTCTAATCCATGTCACATTTATATTTACATATTTATATCTCACATTTCTTACATTATTCGCTTATTTCCATAATATATTTTATCATCTTTCTATTTATTTCGATACATTTATTTATCTTTTTAGTAAAATCATAACAATTTCTATGTAAATATTTGCAATCTCTTGTTTCTTATCTATATCTTTATTTCATCTCGAATTTGTGTTTATTTATAGCTGTTTGTTATAATAAATTTTGTTTTTCCTTCTTGTTTTTCGACGAAGCTCGCTCTTATAGAAGAGACACATTGCCATCGGATATAATGTCCTCAGCTGGATTTTCTGCGCACAGACAAGTATATATAGACGATTTTGACTCAGATTATGAGTATCACGTAAACGACGATCAGGAAAGGCAGCCAATAAAGCCGGTACCAATATGGTTATGCGTCTTCCTGGTAGTTAGTTACATTTTTGGTGGCGCTTTCTTATTTAGCGCTTGGGAACATTGGCCATTCCTCGATTCTGCATATTTTTGCTTTATTACTCTCACTACCATAGGTTAGTACAGCTTTTCTTCTTTTCCGTTTTTATTTGGTATGTTTTTAGTATTTAGTTAGTTAATAATGTAATATTTTTATTAAGCCTTACTTTGTACGCGGTATTAATTTAAAGGCACCACAGAAGTTTATGAAACTCGATGAACATTTTCATCTCCTTCGTTCTGCCAATTTTCGCTTCGTTACTCTCAGAACAACTTCTTTCTCTTTTTTAATTATCTAATTAGAATTTTTGCACTGTGTGGTGTTTGAATTACATCTTGCTTGTGTCTACGGCTCCGACTTAAAGATTTTAAATAACGTTGTGAAGTTTGAAGCATTTTATGAAATTGGAGAATTTCTTCTGCTTTGCTACTTCTTGCACCTTTGAAACTCAATAAAATTCCGTTCTTTTTTTTTTTAAATTAATTAGCACATTAGCAGCATTTGGTTTTTAAATTATTATGCTTATTATACGTATTAAATTATTATTCTAATAATATTTCACAGCATTTGCTAATTTAAAAATTCTGAAACATTTGACGAAACTTCGATTAGAAAACATTTTATATTTTATTCTAATTTTAAATTCGTCTTTTCCATTGTTGGAATCGAATGAAAGTTGTCTCTTGATTCTGCGACATTCGCAAATCGCATCACGCATGCATTAATTATTTCTCTCTCACCTTTTCCTGCCAAAAGTTCTGCCTAATTGAACCTCTCGTCCCAAATAGCCACTCGATAACTTCCACACTTCTCTAAACACTTGTCATTCGATTCTGACGCATGAGAGGTTCGTTCACCCTTTGCACACCGAAAGGTCGTTTACCTTTTCGTCATTGTACATGCATCATCCACTGGAAATTTACGAATATCGATGTTATATATCAAATTTAATAGAAATTAATATTATAGAATTATTTAAGAATTATTATACGATTATTTTCAATATTACAGAACTATTATTATTTTTAAATTAATATTATACAGTCTTATATAGGAGTACAATTGCGCGTGCATTCGCTTGCACGACGCGATACACTAGAACTACGTAGGAAGCAACGTAGGAAGTAGAACAAAAAACTAGGAAAACAATAACGTGCTCCAACTGTTCTTCCCGATTACAACAATCATCCCGATAAAATAAAATAAAAGGAAAAAAGCGAATACGATACTGGAAGTGCACATTTGATTTGCAGGATTCGGTGACTTCGTTCCAGCGTACAAGCTGGATGCGCACAAAGGGATCGCGGTTTGCTCGTTGTACTTGTTATTTGGAATTGCTTTGCTGGCGATGAGCTTTAATCTGGTGCAAGAGGAGGTCATCAACAACGTGAAGAACGTCGCGAAGAGGCTCGGGATCATCAAAGAGAGTGACGACGAGGAAGATGCCGACGACTACGACGCGTACGACGTCGAATACAACGACGAGGTTGACAACGAACTCGAGGGCTACGTTCTCGATACTCCTCGATGTCACTCGATGACTAGGAACGTTCGCGGAATTTCCGTCGCTTAGCCAACCTCCGACATCCGAATCTTCATTCATTCACCAAATATACTTACCTTCCTTTCTCCAGTTTTTCCCTTCCTTCTTCGTCTTTTCTCTTTCTTCTTCGTTTTCTCTATTCCCTTTCCCCTTCCTCTTTCAGTTGTTCTTCTTTTCTTCATCCTTGGTAATTGGACGATGTCCGAACGAAACTGAAATGTCTGAATGTCTTACGATTGTACACTCTCAGTCAAAAATTTGCAGCAACTTTATTTCTGGAACGAAGCATGCTTTTGAAGAACATTGTGATTGTAACTTTTATTTTTAAATGTAATCGATTATTGGCTTATTGTTATTAGCAGACTGCGAAAGTTCATGCAAATTCACATCTTTATGAATACAGTTACAGGAATGGAACTTAAATAGAGGTCTATTTCATTGTCTAAGTATCATAACAGGTATTTTTAAATATTTCGTATATTTTTATACGTCATACGTATTACGATACTATTTCACAACTCGAGTAACATGCGACAAACTGGAAAAACCCTTGCACTGATTCAGGGATTCCCCGGTCTAACAATCAACGTAATCGACACTCCAACGTTCCTTTCTCTAAGGCGCTGCTTTCCCATTCACTAACTTCAAAATCATAATCACCATTCATTATCATTCGTGATATTATATTTATATTTGTCAAAACGTTCTGATTACAAAATCATCTTTTACTATTTTCTCAAAATTCCGCATTCAACTTTGTTATTATAATTTCAATTATAAATAGGATTTATATTAACACTAATTATAATAACACTCTGTAAAACAAGTCAAGATTAAATATTTCTCTGGAAAATATTACTGTTTCTCTCAGAAATGTCCCCCTTTGTAAATATTCTAACGTGGATTATGATAACTCGATCCCTCTCGGCCAATGTACAAGTTACTTTATATCTGTTGAAAAAAAGATTCGTTTATTATCTCGTACGACGAGAGAACCTGTCTGCATCCGCTTTCTTTCCTACTAAAACATAACTTAATTTATTAAATATTGTTCGAATAAAAGAAAAGATACTAATAATTTAAAACATCGAGGATTTATTCACATTCCGTAGCATTTTCACCAATTTAACGATTACCCGTGACTATTGGATTACGATAATCAATGATATTTCGAAAATTCTAAAGAGGATAGAAGAAACACACTGTTTTTTATGTTAAATATAGCATTAAATATAGCATTAAATATAGCATAACAAAATTAGGAAATCAATAAAAGGTGGAACAGGAGTTTATCCTCTCAGAGACACGAATCTTAAAACCGCTTTTGTATAAAAGAAAAGGAGAGAATAGCAAATGTGGCAAGCTCTTTCGCCGAAGTCTTCGTACATGTACAAATTCAAAATACATAAAACGAAGTCTCAGCAGGTGTCGTAATACCAACGAACGGTAGCATACTTACAAGACACAAGTACGCAAGAAATCGACGCCGGTGATAAATTTCAAAGACGTGACGGAGACGTTCCGCGCGGACGCATCTATAGGGTGTCCAGGAAGTTGCCAGTCGAGCAGGTCCAGCCCCGTTGAATTCGGTTATTTTTAGCGAAACGCTATTTTCAGTTCGACGTCTACGAAGCGAGTAACAAGGAATCAGTGCGCGAGAGAGCCTCGTGGTGGTTTGGCTCGGCTCGTTTTCACGCAATTATCCATGTGGATCGTGAAACACACGCCATTAGACCCTTCCGGGAAATCGAATGCCATCGAGTGTCACGAAACATTTTAATAAAGTAAATTCTGAAATAAATTATTTAGATAAAATAATATCAAGTAAATTACGACTTTGAAAGGTTCAATATACGAAAGTTATCATATTAGTGGATTTTAAGTTACACAGAATTAAACATAGCCGATTAAAGGACAGTTTTTACGGTGAATAAAATTGGAGTTCGTGGATTTTGTGATTAGCGAATTTGTAATTGAAAATTTGTGTAAAGAAATAGATGTTTGTTTCCAGAAGAATTGGCAGTAGATCGTAGAACGTTGTACTTTTTGGAGATTCGTAGTTTTCTTGGAAAAGATATATTTAAATGACTAATATTTGAATTAGATAAATCCTGCACGGTTGTAGAGATTCGATTTATCTTTAAGAAGAAAGTGAAGTAAAAGTGAAATAAAGAAAATTATCTTTTTTTTTTTTGGAAGAATTATTATGTTTTTCGATGAATGATTAAAAATTGATAATAACTTTGATGTAAACAGAAAGCGTGGATCTCAAGAAGAGCCGTGATTCAATTGTTCTTGACGATTATCAAAATCGGAAAAATCGTGGAACATGTAAAGAGATTCACAAGGAAGAGGAATCGACGTATCTTCTGGGAGAAAAATGATTTACAAAAAGAAACGTACAAGTCCAAGAAGAATGGATTCACGCAGCACGTGTCAACACGTGGCGAGTCGTCTCGACAGTGTGTCTGACTCAAAGGCACAGGCTAGTCTATATTTAAAACGCCACGAGGGTATCTAAGTCACTCTGAAAATCCTGAAAAACCCAAGAAAGCGAGGAAGAGAGAAGAAACAAGAAAGCTAAAAGGCGACGCAAAGATAAAATGCAATACGTAATTCGAATAATGCTCGAATAGCTTCGATCCATAATTTTGCTTGCAAAAGGAACCAAAGCAAATTTCCAGCATTTCTAAAAATTCTTCGAATCTCCAAAGAATCAGTACGACAAAGTTGATCCATTAACGCAAGAAGTAAGATGATAAGGCCGATAACCTGAACGACTAATTTCAAGTGATCGAAAGCGAACGAAACGAAATTTTCAAAATCAAAAAAGAGAGACGACCCATCGAAATCTCTAAAATTCGGCAGAAGCCAAACAAAGCAAAGAACAGGCATAGGCGCGAATCAGAGAAAAACAATAGGAAGGGAATGGAAATCCAAACCAAAGGGGAACAACTTGGATTAATAAGAGTGATCGAAAAATTCAAGATCGGACGATAAGATAAACGGGATAATTGATCGTTCCTTCGGCGAAACGTATACTACGACCTGACAATAGATTTCGTTAAATTCGTTTTCGATTCTTGGCGGGTCGTGGACGAAGTCGATAGCAGGAGAGAGGTTGTGCATTCGAACGATATAATCCAGGAAAAGGCAGAAGGGACAGGACGACTGGCGATACTGACGTTTCCTATTAAACGGGACCGTGTAATTTTGCTATTGCGCCGGGTCAGCGATCGCGTATAATCGGCGCTCCCCTTTTTAGCATTCTACCGTGTTCCTCCTATTAATTTATCTGGAACGGATCGCGGAGGCCAGAGGTAAGGCAGACTTTTATCCGGAAACGGCCGGTCGAGGGATCGTCATGCGGGCGGACCAAGAGGAATTGAACCTTCTGACCTAAACGGGTACGTTGACGAATAGGGCGTTCGCTTTCGAATGCCTGAAAGCAATGCATGTGTACTATCCTTCGAGAGTATACGGATACACTCGCATATTCGTGATAAGATACATCTCAGTTGCCAAAGCAGGAAGTTGAGATAAATTAAGATGATAATAAATAAAAGGATAAATTGCCGGTATGACTCCGAAGCGATTGCCTGTTCTTGGCAATTTACAATATAACGTACCTGTAAAATAATACTACGTGTATGATATATTGTTATATAACACAATATATGTACTTAAAATGTATTCAGATATTTGCCTATTCTTGATCAGATAATCGAGGTTGTTAAAATAGAAAGCAATAAGCATGAACAATAAATAACGTTGCACGTAAAAATGATCATATAACGTTGAAAGAAATAGGGAAAACGATGGGAAACATTAAATATGTAATATTCAACGGACAGGTAGATTACGAAAATGATTTTGAAACAATGTCTGTTCTCGACAGTGCATATCATTCGGTACGATGTAATAAACTATCGTTCAGAATCTAAAAGACGTTTGATACCGAAGCCGACGAGATCATAATTATAAACTTCTTCTTCTAACTTGAACCAAACTTAAGATCATAATTAACAAATTGTATAATACGTAGAGAAAAAGAGGAAGACTCCTAAACCTCGTTCCATAGAGTCGTATAGCCAACTAAAAGCCGGAAGAAGGCGAAAACTTGGAGCATACGTTTACTCCGCTCGTGTTACAGAGAAATGAAAAGGGTGGTCCCGAGCTCACGGTCGACACGGTATATGCCTAACTTCTTTTTTTATTTTACGACTGCCACCGAAATACTTTCGTAATGGTGCACGCTGGGCTACCGTCGCGACGCGGCGTCGGGTATTTCACGCATGTTAGATCTTCGTCGCGTCCAACCGCGACAAACGACCTCCGTCATTACGCAGGAAACTTCGAAATTACGTCTCTTCCCTCGCGTTTGTTACATCTACGATCGGTTCGTTAACCTGACATACTGACCTCTTAATAATCTCGAAATGGCTACCTTTTACCTACAACTTTCTTTATTAGATAATCTTAGAAGGATTGTCGACCCTCGAAGAAATTTTCCAGTAGACGTTCGAAGAAGAGAGATAGCTTGCTTTCTCAAAGACCCTTGTACATAAAAGTTCAACGCTTTATAACGTTTAATTCTCTGTAATAAACTATTCCTAGATGAAATCGCCGTAACAAACTACCAATATCTCTATGACTCGAGCAAAGATATAAAGAAAAACAAAGAAAATGTAACAAACCCTAGTAAAATTTCCGTTGCAAATTTCAACGATTTTTCTGCAGATATAAACCGTGATAAGTACAGCCAATATTGACAGCGACCAATACATCCAACGCTTGAACCAACCACTCTGAACCATATCGCCCTCAGAAAGGCAACATTAATAAAGAAAGAAAAGAAAGTCCTTCGTAAAAACCTTCTAAATTGAAATAAGATCCGTCTTTGAAATCTCACCAATTTCTCTACAGGTACAAAACGTCATAAACAATAATACACCACCATGTACGTGGAATGCTCGTAGCGGACCGCTCTCGAACGGTTCGATAGAGTCAAAGTCAGAAGCGAGTAGAACGAGCGTAAAGTGTGAAAGAAAAGGCAACGATATCTCGAGTGGTCGGATGCCGGATGAAAGATGGAAGGGGATCGAGCATCGTATTCGACGTCCAACAGAAACTGGCAGCGTGGAAATTATCGGGTACGCGGCGGAAAGCGAAGAAAACGAAGACGGAAGCCGTGGGGCGAGAGGATCGCGGACTGGACCAGGGCTCTGATAGCCTTCCTCTTCAGCAACGTCGGTATAGTGTGCCTGGTGGTCGGATATACCATAGCCGGAGCCTTCCTCTTCACCCACATCGAGGGTAGAAACAACCTGGACATCGTCGGGGACGTGATCAGGTTGAGGAACGTGACAGCTGCCACCCTCTGGGAGCTTACGTCCAAGGTAGCCACTTTTTCTTTTATACTATTTCCGTTTCATGGTTTCGAAAGAAAATTTTACTTCAGTTGGTTTTAGTAGGTGCGAGAATTATGGTTGACAATTTTTCTTCAACCAGTGATTTATGGATTTAAAGAAAAAGGTTTGCGGAAAGGAGAAAAAGCTTCCAATATCTTTGTAAACGTCTGTAGGATATTATAGTGCGTTATAATATCTTATAAATTCTTATTAACAATTTTTCTGGACTTGTCGGTAACCTTCGATTTGAGAACTTTCAACTTTTTCATTAACGTCTTAGAAACGTTTTTACGGCAATTAATTCTGGTTCATAGATTTGTGGCATAAAATGGAAGTATTTGGGTACTACGTATATAGGTAAATCGTTATTAAACAAGTAGAGCAATTCTTTTTCATTAAAACGACTATTAACTTTTTTAGTAGTTTAATGTAAAAAGTACGTTTTAAAAATTGGATTAAATCGAACAGATGCGTGCTGAGAATCGAATAAAAAATATGCATTTTAAAGAGAGAATTAGAACCAACGAAATTCTTATCCTCTTTATTTCCTTGGTTGGTCACGGGCAGGAGAACGTGTTTTCCGAGAGGATCTGGAAAGCGAAAGTGAAGGCGATCCTCGAGAACTATCAAAAGAAAATGGTAATGGCCATAAAGAATGGCTACGATGGCGGGGAGGAAAACAAAAGGTGGAGCTTCGCTGGAGCATTTCTCTATTCTCTTACGGTGATCACTACTATCGGTGAGTTTACCTTCTTATTACACCTACCTATAAGACATTTTATTAAGACATTTTTATCTCGTTGCACCTCCTATTCTTATTCAGTTTTCTACAATTTAGTTGTAAGAAAGAATTGGATTCAAAGCAAATAAAAAGGAATCTTAATTTCTTTCTTCCATTAAAGAACAGAACCATCGGGCTATAAACATCCTATTTTTATCTTCATATCCTATAACCACTCTAGTTTTTGCAATTTGGTTGGAAGAAAGAAGTACAAAGCATGTAGAGAAAGAGGTAAGAAGAAAAAAGCAGATAAAATCGTGAAACTTCTCTTTCTCGACCGTTTTTTTGTTCAACTTGGTTGAAAGAAAGGAGTGGATCCAGAAATATTAAAAAAAAAGTAATAGAATTTTCATTACATACGTAAAAGTTTCATTTCCATTCGTTTTTTCTTTTTTTGTTATATGATTGAAAGAAAAAAAGAGATTAAAAAGATAGCTTTATTTTCATAACGTAGACGTTTGATTTTGATTCGGTTCTTTGGATAAAATGGATTTAAAAACGTTACAGAAAATAAGAAAATTACTGTAAGATGAATCTAAAAAAAAAAAAAAAGAAAAAACAATACTAGATATAAATATAATATCTAAAAATCGGAAACCTTCGCTGTAAGGCCCCCAACGCTTCTACTCTCTAGCAATGTGGATTACCATCCATTTCTGCAACTCCATTTACATGCTCATAACCACACCATAAATTACAAACACTTCTAAAAAAAAAAGAGAGAGAGAGAAATTATTCCGAGTGGGTTCAATTTATCCGCCTGCATAATCATCGTCCTTAACGTTACAAGAAAATTGTACCTACTACTCGAGAGAAGAAAAAGCCGGGAGAAAAAAATCGAAAAAACAAAGGGGTGAAATAGACGGCAGAAAGTAGAAACATACACGAGAGAAACACGACAGTTTTTGCCGAGACAAAGTTTAATGTTTCGCGTCGGACGAGCCTCGACCTGGCTAACCAGCTTGCAAAAAGAATGGTTAATGCCGAAAAGAGGAACACACGGACGCGAATGACCTTTAACGTTTGAAACGTAGCCGCCGACTCGAGGAACGAATGTTTTCAAAGTTCCAACGAAGGAAATTGCGATCCAGTTTACCTGTGACCCGCTGGATAAATCTGTTTGCTAGGTTTGGTCCAGCAGGGACCAAACAAAATTGGATTAAGGTCTGTGTATGTAAGAGCGTAAAGGGAGATGCGTTTTATTTTATTTCTCTTTTTTTTCTCTTTTTATAAGCTAGAGGATATTTACGCGTGTTCTCATCAGCGTGAAAGATAGAGCCTTGGATCTCGCCCTTAAAATATGGAATTTGAATAAATTATAGCGTTCTGTGAGGCTAACGACTTATTTTAAGCTAAGGGCGTGAGGATATTACGTTTTATATAAAATACTGTGACACGGAAGAAGGAAAAGTTAGTTTTGTGAATGCTAAACGAATATAATTTCTTTCTCGTTAATTCCTCGTTTCAAGATCATATAGTAAGATAGATAGGTCGATTAAAAGTCGATCAGAATTAACGAAAATTTCCTAGACATACTTTGACGCTTTTAAAAGATTATAACGCGGAGATTAGAAACGTATAAAGGGCAAGAACAATTTAAAATTAAAAATATTTTCATAAGAATATGAAATTGCACAAATGTCCGTATAAACTACTTATAGTTTATCGCTGTTTGCCCTTTTTTTATTCATTATTACAATTACGGTTTTCCTCCCGTAGTTGATGAGTTACGTTAAAGTTTACTGATTTCTGATTTCAACGGGACACAGGGAATCAGAGGATTAATTAATCAGGAACGATACACAGTGTCGATCGGAAGATCGATTAAGATCAACGTCCCAGGGAGTAGCTTCGTTAATCTCAGGAGGTCGACCGATCGGTGACTCAGCTCGGCCGTTAATTAATTTCCGGCCTAACGAACTCTCTCGTGTATGATTCGCAGCTTGTCGGCTGTCTTCTATGTATACCAAAATCGCTTCCCAGTAACGGCCGCGCCGATTTCTCGACATCCAGGAAATACGGAACTGTCCAACCGGTGTAATTAAGTTCTTCCACTTTTTCCCTTTTCGCGGTTGCTTTAGATATTTTCTATCTCTTGGAATACACGCTTGGCTCCAAGAAGTATCGATTTAAAGGAAATCCGTTGATGGTTTATCGATAAGAAAAGATGAAATGACGAGTCTTGATTAAGTTACTTTTGAAGTTTTAATTCTGATGGGAAAAGTGGGAGTTTCGGGAGAAAAATAACTTGTGTCTTTCGATAAAGCCTTTTTTCAACTTTGTTCGTTAAAAAATATTCAAGAAATCTCAAGAATATTCGAGAAACTAACAAAATCATCCAAATTCGTCAAATAAATTATTCATAGAGAACAGATATCTATTGCAATATTGGATACGAATCTTTTTATTCGTTCTAAGATTCTATAATCTCTCTTTATCTTAAATTTCTAATTATTATTAAATTTTTTATCATTTTTGAATCATCTCTAAAGCTTTCCTCGTTTTTTTGTAACGATAAAAAATGTTTCAATACCGATGTGAATTGATCGAAAAAGAAATAACAGATGATATATCGCCTTAATAACACTTAATGTACTAAGAAAACGATAGAAAAAAGGGGTTCTAGTAGTTTGTCAAGAAAACGTGGTGATACAGTATCGGCTTAGATTGTTTGTCGAGCGAAGTATACTCAAGACGGGAGTACCAAAACAGGAATACGAAAACGCGTTAGCCGGAGGAATTAATTATACGAAAAAGCAGCGGGATTCGGCACCGATTGTCAGACGACTTAAAGGATGAAGTCGATAACGAGGCAGACTGGTTTACACGAGGGACTTCGGCTGAGTTTACCTTCAAGTTTGTTCCTCGTTACAGAAATTGCACGTCGTTCGATCATTTGGGTACACACAAACCCCGTTAAACCCCGTTAAAGTTTCGTCGGACTATTATCTTAACTGAAACTCGCTTGGTCAAAGGAGAGAGGCCCGCTAGTCGTAGTTAAAAATATTCCAAGATCACAGATCATTTACCTTCAACGTCTTCAACGCGTGTAAACCAATGGTTTTACGGATGGTCCAAAAGTACAGAAATAATTTTTATCTTTTTTATTTTTTTTTTTTTTTTTTTTTAGAGAGAAGTTATTGTTAAATATAGAATCTGAGAATATTGGTTTTTAGATTATTTTTTGAAGGAGAAGATTTGTTACTGGCTTTTTTGGTTTCTTTATAAAAGATATTTATTCCTATAGAGAGCTTTTTATAAACTTAACGCGTAGAAGTTTGTTCCTTTAGATTTTATTTTTACAACGAAATAAATGCCTCCTTTAGATAAAAAAATTTCGTTTCCCCCGCTCGTGAAATTGAGTAGAGTTTCGAAGAAGATTTTTTATCATTCGTAAGATTAAAATCTGTATGTTAAAGAAATACTCTAATAGCCAAATCGACCGTAGCACGACCTTCGCTCGATGATCTTCGGAGGTCGCTTCGAATATGAGTCAATTAATTTCCGATTCAGCGTCGTTGACCGCGTTTTCGAAGGACGTGTTTAGCCCAAGCCAACGACAGTCTGTTCCACGCGATAAAACCGAAAATCCACGATTAAAAACTTTCCAACGATTTTAAATCCGAATAATTTCGCTGTTCGATGTACACTGTCGCTTAAAAGTATGCGAACGATTGTTTATTTTTGACAAAATGTAATTTGGTTAGAAAGTTATAAGCAGAAAAACCCAGGATGATTTTAATCTTTATCAGAGCTATCGCACGATATTATGACGCGATAAAGCTTAGTTTTACAGATTAGCGTACAGGAAACGGTACAGTAAACGTACATAACTATCCTCGAAGCAGTTCTTGTCAAGTAACAGATAGGATAAAAAAAGATTCGCGATAAATTCCGAGGAGAATCGCGTACGAAAGCAGGCCAGATTCACGAAAGTTTGTTTCCATAGGGAGATCAAAATACGAAAAAAAACTACGATATCGATATAACGAACGCGACTATTCGACGCCCAAATCATTCACCAACGGAAAAATTCCCTGAAAAAGGAATAGTTAATCGATCGTTGAAACATTTATGCGAACCTCGCGAAATACCTGCTGGTAACCGAACATGCTGCACAATATCTTGCAATTACTCTAAATATTGCCAGACTCTAAATGTTGCAGACTCGACGAATCCAATCGTGATCGTCCAGTTTTCGTAATAGCGGAAAGGAAATCGTTCCATTGATCGGCATATGTAACGTATTATTACCACCACTGCACTTACCTCTTGCATAAAAACGGACATATAGCACTCACTCTGTCGTCTTGTTAACTGGCCAGCGTCCCTTCCCCCCCTTCTCGAATTTTCCTGATCTAAGTAAGTCTAATTCACCGCAGGAAGATAAAATGCAAAGCTTATCTTTTAAATCACTTCGTATATCCTTGAAACACCATTAAAAGAATTCCAACACTTTGCCGAGGTTCCTCCAGAGGCAACGCAAAATGAAGTAAATAAATGCTCTTTAGGAGAACGCGGTTTATTGGAAACGTCGTTAGAGCTGAAAGATATATATTACATATTCATGAAGTTTAATGAAATTAGTAGCAGTGTACTTTAGGAAAGTTCATTGATGCTTATTACCTGGCTAGTTATCTTTGTCCTCGGCTCTATGCATAAGGGGCAATGCTTGGCTTGCAGTCAATGAACAAAACAGGACTTAGTAGCGAGGAAAATTGGAGGAGCGGAGGGGAGGGAGTGACGGTGGTTGATTAATAAGGCAATGGAGAGCGAGTGCCGCATCCCTGAGTGTGTGCAGGGGATAAGTGCGGTAAGTGTACATAATATATCGCTAATGTCGATGAATGGAACGATTTCCTTTTCGCTATTACGAAAACTGGACTATCACGATCGTATTGGTCGAGTCTGGAACACGTGTGACAATATTTTAGCCGTAACGCTAATAAGTCTCAAGGTTCAGCCGGACTATGATTCACGCTTATTATATGTTACTTCGAATGGCTACTCGAAAAATTAGATGACGTAAATAATAGTACGTTCCAAGCTAAATTTAACGTCGACTATGATGCTTCTTTTTTAGGCAAAAACAAAAGAAGGCCACTGGCGTTGGTAGATCGAGGGAATTAACGAGGGGAACTTTTATCGCGTTACAGGCGATACAGGTATAGGTGAGCGCGCGCGTGCACGCGACCTTTCAATTAATTCCCGGGGGCCTCTCGTCCCTTCCTCGCCCATGTCCCATCACCCTCTTCTGGGTTCGAGACGAGACCCAGCTATCCACTTTATCTCAACCGTGATTACAGGCTAGCAGCATCAGCCTAAAAGGGTAGGCTAGTCGACAGGCAGATCGATTCGCGAGCCGACCGTAGCCCGGCTAACGATAACCGCTTTCGGAACGTGTGAAAATTTTCGAGGACACGCCAATTTAATCGCTACTACAGTGGTGGACTTGCGTTGTACAGAGGATCCGGGGATCAGATAGTCGATCGATGGTAGTACCTTATATTCTGTTCAATTTGCAGGAATGTTCAGGCCAGTGGCTCTTGTTTGTAAATATGTTTATAATTTTATAAAATATGTTCAATATTTATGTCACTTTTTCTCTTTATCGATATATGAATAACGGTGGGAATAAAACCACGTATAAGATGTATAAAGCATAAAACCGCTGATCTATGAGATTCGTAAAAATATGAATTACTATAAAAATCTATAATCTACTCATAATACCGATATATATATACTTGTAATTCATTGATAACGGCACATCGATTAATCGCAAATGGAATACGAATTAGCGTTTCGCGGTAAAATGATCAGAGTCGTCAAAGGGAGCACTCGGAAGTTTCGTGGACCGATACGAAACGCATAAATCATCGAGGATCCGCGTAATCAGCGTCGCGTGGCGCTCATTGACGGATCGAGGACATTAGTGACAGTGTAACATGACGCAAAGGAATTATTGGTGATTAACCGAAAGTACCGGGAACCGATGTGTCTTGGTAGGCCAACGGGACGTGCTCGTTACACTAGAACCGGATAATTTCACCGTGGGTCAACCAATCAATTATCAAGATTAATCGCAGCACGCTCGATAATTTGCGACAACGCTTTATTTGACCAGCGAATTTATTAATAATTCAACGTAGTCGATAGTAGTCCCTCTTGTATTTCTGACTCTTCCCGTTACGATAGAACCTTGACTATCCGAATTTAATCACGCTATATTAGACCGTCGAATTTTTCAAATAATCAATTATACATACAATCGTATAGTAATCGTATAGTAATTATATCGATGCGTAAGTACAAGTAATTTTGTAACAAAGTGCAGAGTTTTTAGTTTTCGTGTCAGATACACAGAATTCGCTCGTCGATAGATGTATGTAGATGTTCGTGACTAACTGTATATTCGTCTTTAGCGTTTATTTAATAAAATGTCGTAGGTTTTCCTTTTATTACGATTATTATTGCTATACAATTTCGTCGAATGTATAATAATATTGCATAATAATACATAGTTTTAGCTTAGAAACATAATCTTGCCAAAAATAACTTGGACCAAATTATAAACTGACTGCCATGTTTTCATAAAACGCTTGAATGTCGCGAAAAAAAAATTGTCAAGAGGTTGGTGCTTAATAGAAAATTCAATAAACGGGAGAAAACCCTCGATATCAGCGCTTACAAAGACACAAGGTCCCTCGAAATCGCTTTACCACTGGAATTTAATCGCCCAGCACCGTTCTCCAGGCCGGATACCGGAAACCCAAAGCCTCTGACGGCTCGCGCAGCGCTAAACAAATCATCGTGCCGTGAATCGCCGATAAATTATAATAAAGCGGCTTGGAACGTAAATACTCCGAGGCTGGTTTCCGGCTGTATTGGCCTCTCCGTGCTCTCCCGGTGTTTTCGAGATATCGATGTTTTCCGTTTTCACGCATACGCGTTCTCGCTACATACACAAAGTGGATCAAGTATCTATTCTATACAACGTGGGTCTAAATTCGTAGTAGCAGCGAAGCTAGGAAGATTCTATGGCTCGAAACAAGACGAAAATCAAGAATAACAAAATTATGTCGAAGGTTTCATTTTTGTGAAAATGGGGTTTGGAAACCTGCCAAGTATGCGTGTACACGGCTAATTCCCGATCGGGTAAGAGCGGTTCTTGGAAAATTAAAAATTCCATAACTAACAACTTTGAAAATTTGAAAATCGTTGAAACAAACAGCTCAGAAATATCGAGATTTCGAAGTTTAACGAACAAAAGATTTGAAAGGTTATAAATTTCATAATTTAGACATTTGAAAACGTGAAAATTTTTGAATTCAAAGATTCGGGAACTTGGGGATGTAGAAACATAACGAACGAGAGATTCGACAAACTAGAAATTCGGAAATTTAGAAGTTTTTCGATTCGGAGGTTCGGATATTTGGAAATTTAGAAATCTAGCGAACAAAAGACTCGGAAAATTGGAAATTTGGAAATGTAGAAATTTGAAAAATAAAAAAATTTATCGGTTTGTAGATTTAGAATACGAGAATTTTCAGAAGTTTGCAGAAGTAACGGCAAAAAACTAGACTTCGGACGCCAGAAAGCAATGTAAAAAGGGTAAACAACTTTAACGTCCACGATTCTCGGATATTCACGGCTCTTTTCGCCTTTCGTAATCCTTCGAATACGATCCATAATTTGATGGAACGAGATTCCCAGAAGGGTTGCTCGTAAAATCTCGGCTGGAAAATGATCGTGGGCGATATCGTCGGAAACTTTTGAC
This sequence comes from Bombus flavifrons, assembly GCF_040668555.2. Lineage (NCBI taxonomy): Eukaryota > Metazoa > Arthropoda > Insecta > Hymenoptera > Apidae > Bombus > Bombus flavifrons. Next base: position 11,548,162 of record NC_138456.1, read on the forward strand.
TTCCCTTCAGCGATCTTTACGACGCTCGACAGGTGTCGAAGGGTCGACGGTAACTTATAGTCGATTAAGTAATTAATATCGTACTCTCGCGAGAACACGCTCGATCAGGCATTCCTTTCTTTTTATAGTCAACGCGCGTTCAACTTTACACTTGGTGACTGACGACCGTTGATTCTGAGAGGGGATTTTAATTAAAATACTCGCGGTTGATGCTGTTACAAAATGTTACCGAACTGTAGATAAGATCAGGTATTCTTTTTTTTTTTTTATTTGGATTTTCTAAATCGAATCTGCTTAAAGATTATAGACAGGTGCAGCAACTCGCGAAAGTATTCGAACATTTACCACAGAAAAGGATATAGTAGAAGTCCATTTATCAGAACTTGTCGGAGAACAAACAGTTTATATACAATTGGAGTTCGTATAATAGGAGCTCATCAATTATCTCTGCCATTTACCATTTTTCGCTCATATAATAAGAGCTCAGGTTCAGATAAATGAATTCAACCAGCAAAAGTTCATTTAATCCGGCATTAACTAAAATTTTGTTCGGACAAACGAAGTTTATATAAATAGAATTCTACTGTAAATATATCGCGCATCTTATTACAATATCATGAATTATTCGACAGATTATAGAGATCCGTAATTGAACGCAAAATCGTTATGTAATTGTGAAGATGATGAATCAAGTTCAGAGCGTAATTACATTATTATACCATATTTGTTATAACAGTCGTTATTATAATCTGATGTTTTTAACATAATTAAGAAAAAGAGAAAGACACAGTCGATACATTTTCTTCACGAACAAGTGAAAATTTTCGTGTTCGTGGCTTTTTTCGATGAGACGAGAGGAAGGATACGGAAGAAGCGGCGACTTTTCTTGTTTCACAGGTTACGGAAACATTTGTCCAAAGACGAAATGGGGCAAAGTAGTGACCATAGTGTACGCCATAATAGGCCTGCCACTTTTCTTGCTATATCTAAGCAACATCGGTGACATTCTTGCGAAAAGCTTCAAATGGACCTACGCTCGTTGCTGTCTGTGCAAGTAAGTATTCTCCTTTTCTTCTTATTTCGTTTTATTTCATCCATTTCTACTTCTATTGGATCGTTAGCGGAAACCTTAAAATTCGATTTGTGAAACCATCGTTGTTACATCAATCTACTTAATTGTTCAAGGATTAAAGAAATTTGCTTTTTCTCTTTTTTTTTAGATTCAGAGAATTCTGGTACTTTTGCTTCTTTTTCCTTCGATAGGGATTTTTTCTTACTTTTTTTCTTTAAAGATGTCGCAGAAGGCCATTAGAGACGACGCCAAGAGGAAATACTCATGATGACGCGGATGTAAGAAGAAATCATTGGCAAGTAAGTTTGGTGTTAAAATTTCGTTGACGCGTACTCGTAAATTGATATATTAGTTTCCTTTGTATTAGGAAAGTAATATTTGCGAAAAATTCTCAGACAAATAATTATAAAATCAGGAAACGGTAGAATTTTACGATAATATAGAGGCATTTGTCGATAGATGGTTGACATAGATGGAAGAGAAGTTGATTCGTTCAGCGTGGACAAGAATATTTCCTTGGAAAAACACGATACGAAAGAGGAAAATGACGATGACAGTAATAGCAGTAGCTACGATCCTCAACAAGTCACTGTACCTTTGACACTATGTGTCGCCATAATGGTCGGGTGAGTCGTTGATATCTAATTAATCCGTATTTACAAGTACTTTTAACTAAGTAAATGATATATTATGTTTATTAGCGTCAATTTTATAAAAATATCAAAATACAAACCGACTATAATCATAATGTCACGAAATTAATCACAGACACGAATTAACAAATTCTCAAATTATCTTATTCGTCGATTTAAAATGGGAAATTTGTTATTCGTCGATCTATCGAAGGAAAATCGCGATTACGAACGATCGTGTCATTTGGAGGGACTTTTTAGGTACATTTGGGCCGGAGCCATCTTGTTTTCCGAATGGGAAGACTGGAACATGTTGGACGGTTCTTATTTCTGCTTCGTCTCCCTGTCGACCATAGGTTTCGGCGACATCGTGCCGGGTGACAAAATCTACGCGGCCCAGGGCCTCGATTTATCCTTCATCTTCTGCTCCATGTACCTAATGCTCGGTGAGTGCAGACCGACCTCACAATTTTATCGGTTTCGACGTTTAATGCTTCCAATTCCCTACGGACATTCACTTTTTCCATCTTCGTCCACTTTTGTCTTCTTTCTCTTCTCCTTTCTATCTTTAGATAAATAAAAATCACGTACATTCGTCAAGTTTTCGAGTTACCAATTCGTAATTTGTCTTGCGAATGGATTACAAAAATTTTATTCTACATTTCCCATCTATCTGTTTTTCATCTTTCTCGGTTTGCAGCAATCTTTAACGTATACGGATATCGCGTTTTTAATTTTTGTATAGCGTTTCAGAATTTTGATACACTTAACTTGCATATCATTTAAAATATTTAAATTATATTCCAACAAAGGAATTCTCGATATTCACAATATCAAATGAAATATAAACAAATAAAATATCAAATATCAAATAAAAAAAAACATGAAATTGTAAATACAATTTTATATCGTTTTTTTAAGAAATAAAATCTGTATATTACAGCGGATATTATACTTTTTATCTTTCGAAAAAATCTCCCCTTTCAAATATTTCACATTTACATTTACAAGACTTTCAAAATACATGAAATTCAATTTTAACCAAATACACGTGTGCCCATTAAATTTTCAATATCATTTTTCGGACAAATAAATTGACGAATATTTTCCATTTTTTTGATTTGTTTTTTTCATGAAGGTCCACCACTTTTCCTAGATACCATCTACGACAAGGGTAACCTCCCGTATAGATCTTTGAGTCCAGTGGACGAGTGTTTCGTCTCGTGTCCTGTTTGAATTGATATTTGTGAAAGGGTCGAACCGTGTTGCCGTGACGAAATTCTAACGGCAGTTAATGTGTGTCGCGATTTAATAGTTCTATTCAGGCCGGTTTCCAAGCACGTGGACTTGACGACGCGACAACGAACGTTTCGCTTAACAACGTTCTCGTTGATCCGATTCATTGAACGAATAATGTAATACAAGCTCAGAGGAACTGCGCGCTCCATTTTATCCTATAAATAAACGCATTTACGAGAACGATCGATTTCGATCCACGTATTGATCTCGACAGAGACGACTGCTTCTACCGTGATTTATCACTACGTCATTCAATCGTGTTTGAAATTTGAGAACAGATTGCTATTGTTTCCCTTGTTTTATCCGTTTCTGTGATCGGCACATCACAGGAATCAGTTTCTCACTTATTTTTATGGAACGAATTATATTACTTTATTTCTGTACTTTTTTTTAGCAAAGTGCAAGGTGGATGTTGATGCAGATGCTGCTTTCAACGTTTCTTTTTTTTTTTTTTCAAATATCGAATATATATTCCATATGTTGTTATATTCGCAAATATGTGCAAGATGTACAGTCTCGAAGCAGCCATTTTTGCGGCATTTCCAATAATCGCACGAAATGGATCGGCCTCGACTCGGCTACAAACTGCGATAAAGGAATTTTTCAAAAATTTTCTTTCTCGATAAACTAGGTCTAAGGATTGTATACGCTGTATAGGCGCATGTATATTTTCTTCACTTCGAACGATCGAGATTCAGAAACGCCGTACGCGTAGGTTCGAACGTCCGTCATCCGCCAGGCGAAGATTAAATATTTTTTTCGAGCTCTTTTTCTTACAATCGTTTCATCTTTGTTAACGAAACGCTTCGTTTACGCGGTTAGCTTTTATTAGAATATTCATTAATTGAAAGCTATCATCAGAGTAGAAACCAACGAATCTCTTTAAATCCTAAAAGCTTCGTGAAAAAAAGCCGCGGAACGAATGAAAAATAAAATCGTCCACTCCATCGATCAGAAAACTATCGATGCACGGCACACCAACACATATTTGAGCAAGTTTTCGCTGGACGAACACCGAAACCGTCGCCGTAATTGTTTCTTTGGCAACGTGACAATTGGATCGCCGCGGATTTCCGCTGGAAACACGATGTCGCGTGGCCAGACTTGGTCGTTTTCAAAGAGATCGACAGCTTTAATTTGGCCAACGGTACGAAATATTCACTTCAAACAGTATCCATTCACTGGTTAAATTTCCACAGAGGGCATATACCGATAATATCACGTATAAATAGAATATTTCGTAAAAATGTTTGTCGAAAAGTTCGTATTATTGTACAAATTCCGATAGTGGTGTATTTTAGATTCTTTAGTTTTGTCGATTCCTGAAGTTGAAACTCGAAATCGAGAGTTTAATACGAATTTGCCCGTCTTTGTCTTTATCCAATTTTTCAAAAATTCACGAGAATTTTATACATTTTGTCCTGGCAGCCGCCAAGAGGTTGAAGCACTCTAAACCGTAAGCTTTTTAATTTTAATCTTCGCAAAATATTATATTATATTTACGCACCTTTTTCTAACCATGTTATCTGAATCGTTCACGCTGTTAAAAACGCTTTTGTCCACGAGATTTATTTTGTTCTAATCGCTCTAAGAAATTTAGCGGAACGTAGGTCATCGATGGCCACCATGGGCGGTCAACGTCTCGATGATAAATAAAAATCTTCCGTCGTTTAAAATTCGTTGATTCTTCGATGCTCGCACGACCGTAGGTGCACACTTACGTGGTGGCATGGTTAATGAATCGAGGGCCAAAGTGTCGCGAAGCGTGTCAAGGGTCAGGAGGATCGATTGCTTTTTAGCCGTCCGCCACTTTGTACGTGGCCAGACAAAAGTTTGACAACTAGCCCGAATTCTTCTTTCTATTTTAGCTTTTTTGAGGTTTACCCCGTGTCGTATCACAGGTAGTAGAAAAATTCGATTTTTCGATTGGCGTTTATGCGGCAATGGGGAACGAGTCTCTTTGAAGCGGAGCTTTTTTCGAGTAGCGAATCGAATCCACGGCCATTTTATAGCCGTTCCTGTCTGAGCGCTGGTTTACGTCGAGTGGACGTCGATCGAGCATGGATATTATTATATTATAGTACTATAAAAAAAAAAGAAAAAAAATAGAAAATTGTGCTATCATACAAAAGAATCGTTCAAGAAACAAAGGAAATATAATTCTTTGTTTCAAGCAGAACAAGTCTTTTCGTTTATTCTCTTTTCCTTTGGAACGATGCTAAACATTGTTGTATTATAATGTTCTAAAGATTAGAAAATTATACTACAAGTACTTTTCGAGAAAACAAAGAAACTTTGAGTCTTTTCGTTATTATAGCACGCGGATGTCATTACAACACAATAATTTGGCAAATAGAAAATTGCGTTATAAAAATACTCGAAGAAACAAAGAAAGTATGATTCTTTGATCTCGACGCGTCAAGTCTATTAATTTCGAAAGAATATACGAGGACAGATTGAACAGTTTTTGGAATAACGATAACAATAACAAATAAAGCAACTTCTAGCCGGCGAATCCGCCGACTTTGAGAGCGAACCCGCTCTCGTAACGAAACAATCTACTCACCTTTTTCGCGAGAATTCTCTTTACGTGTAAATTCAAAGATTCACGAAACTAACATAAACTGAATGTAACTTTCATTTACAAAGGTAAACATTTGTAAAGTAAAACATAGCACTGAAAGTAACATCAACTTACCAGTAGGCACAAGCCTAAAAATAGACTAACAGCAAAGTAATACGTTTTAGGTATGGCATTGATCGCGATGTGCTTCAACTTGATGCAAGAGGAAGTGATCGCGAAGGTGCGCGCGTTCGTGCGTACCATTAAATACATATTCCGATGCGACAGGTGACCATAACCGGTCTCAGCCACGTTCTGCTCCCCTACGACGCTCGGTAAGTCGAAACTCGTTTCGTTTTATTCATGATACACAGTTTCGTTCGAAGCAAATCGTACTTTGAGATTGGTCCTCCAGAGAACACGCTGTCCGAACGAATCGGAAATTTAAGTAGACGCGCGTCAGGTGTCAGAAATATTTCCAAGAAAACGCGAAATATTAGAAATCGCGTGATTTCGATGGAAAGAAAAGGATATAAGAATAATTTATTTATTAACGCAATAATTCGCTGATTTATTTGTACGTAGTAGATAGCGACGATGTTGATTATAGCGATATAGCGAAGAAGCAACGTTTCTAACTTTATGCACAATATATAGAAAGATTAGTCAAAATATCCAATGTTCCCATGCCTTGTTTCTATGCAAAGATTTCACTTTCGATTGTTTCTTCCGTCCTAAAAGTATAAACTAAAATGTCACAAAAGTCGTGTTTCTTAATTTCATTTCAAGTTTTGACGGCTTTTAGTTCGCTCGAAGCTCGCTCGTATCGAAAGCGGAACACGGGTGGACAGCTCTCTAGCAAAATTACGAAAAATAAGAAACTAAAAAAAAAAAGTAACAAATGTGGAAATGATGAAAAGTAATTCGCTTTAGGAGGAATTGGCCGATTTTCCGTTATAAATAGCGAACAGTGAAAGATAGAAAAAATATGTTCAGACAAAAGTTACTTCTTTGAATTATCATTTGGTAAAATATTTATCAATGTTACAGCGAGTTATAACGTGAAATCGGAAAATGGCCGGATTTTCAGTGGTCGATTTCATCCCCTTACTACAGTGAATTTTGGGTAGCAAAGAAAATTACACGATACATACCTATATTGCACGTACCTCTACATATCCCCAGAGTTGTATAATCTTTTCAATTTGCGAACCAGAGACTTTACCACGTTAGACAAATTCGCTAGAGAAAATTTCATCGAAGAAATCGAAAACTAGAAAAGAAAAAAGAAGGCACAAAATTTTCTACGTTTCTCTACGCTGCGAGTTAATTTGTAGCAACTTTCACGACAAGATCACGATGACGATTCAATAACTCGGTATCGAACGGAATTTGCGTTATGCCTTAATCTCGCCTTGGAGAAAACCACGGAAATCCTTGGGACGCGATAAATACGATATACGCGCGAGCTATTTTCGAAAAAATGTGCTGTCTTCCGGCGAAAGCACGCGGCGCGAAGAAACGAGGAGAGAAGTTGTTTCTCTCGGCGGCGAATCGCAGAATAGATAAAGAAGAAGCAAAAAGAAGATAGTAGGTGAAAAATGAAGCCTTCTTTCGAGAGGAAATATAATGGGGGCGTGAAACGATCGATCGACGGGAATTTAGCGCGCCGAAAGATCGAGCTGAAACGCTCGTTTACGCTTTCAAAGACATTGCTTTCATTTCCTCCGAGCGATGGAATATCCAGCCGGGGCAAAGAAAAGCGTTAAAAATGGAAGATTTCATTATTATGCGACACCGTCTACAGTTTCATTAAATACCTAAGTTATTAACCGGGGTTATTAATTTTGTTCCTCGCTTTTGTTCTTATTACGAGATTTATAATTGCATGGAAAATTGTGGATGGATGTGATTAAGATCTTTCTCATTTTGTTCTCGAAGAACGAGATTTAACAATCTGGCCACTCTCGCACGATAATTAACCAAATAATAATTACAGAAATTGGAAACTAGAAGCACATTGACATTGGCAGACGCGAATCGGCGTCTTGTGTTTTTCGAGCGTTACCGACGGCAGACGCAAAAAGACGTTTTTTATTTTTTCAAGCGTTGCCGCATATTCCATTTGCATACTTGTCTTGCAAAATTGCGCGGCATAGAAGACTAGATGCTTGCGGCAGCGTACCGACGTCAAAGTCTTAATTAGGATCGCTTTGGCTAATTTTTGATAAGTAGCAAAATAAAAAAGTCAATAAACTCTTCCGGTATTCATCCAATTTATAAAGAAGAAATATATTTGTATATAAAATTCTAATTAGAAATATTTTAGGTAATTTTACTGAAAGCGACGAAGAAGCTGGTCGTTTCCAGACGCTATCGCCTTAACACGTTCTTCTAGAGAATAGAACTCGGAAAAAATGACTTCGAAGAAAGAAAGTCATAAATCATAACGCTCGTCGTTCCGAAACAACTAACTTTATCCTACAATTTTTTGTATCGACAGAAATAATTATGGTATCTATAGGTGCAAGACAAACGACTAACGCTTCGGACAGTCGAGAAAAAAGCTGGAGAGACAATGGCTTAAAATACGTTGCCATAAGTATTAGCAAACGTTTGAAAATTCCTCCTTCTCAAATACACTTTTATACGTGTACGTTGCTTTTTCGCTAAGTCTCTCGAGTATTCTGTCGATATATGTATACGGTATACAGTGATAGTGGAATATCCTCTTGAAACGATGGGCTGCTTTCTCTGAAAGCGAAGAAAGAAAACGCTTATGCTTATTTTTCTCGGCCAGGCTTCTGTGTGCTCGTTCCAAAGATGCACTAATGCCTGATTTCTTCGAGAAGAGTTTCGTGGTCGTCGCTAAAGCGACTTCACCCGGGGCTATGTCTCTCTAAAGCAGCCTTTAATGGCCGAAAAAGACGACACGGTCTAACGAAAGTTCGTGATATTCGCTGATTCGCTAGCAACACTCGAGACATCCTCGACACATCCTCGAAAAACCTATTCTACTCCAAATAGGAAGGTTTATTTAAGTCGTAGAATTTCAGTGACCGTTCGCTTCGTGCATACTTTCAGCAAAGGAGAACGATTTTGTAAGAAAATTCGAACGATTTCTTACAGGTTATCATTCAACGAAGATTATAAACTTTTATAATATTAACTTTGATTTTAGCAAAAGTTGATTGCCGCAATAATCACAAATATTTGCTTGCTTCTGAGCGAAACTGCTTTATGAATGACGACGAACATATTTCTACCGAAGAACGAATCTTTTACGTTTTTTCGCTGAGAATTACCATGTAATTCACGGTACATGACTGAAGCGCCGATTCCAAATTGCAAACATATGGATCTCCAAATACAAATTGCATTGCTTTAAACACTGCATTGTATTAAAGCATCAGGTAGCTAACGCTACGATATACGCTCACCGAAAAGATCATGAAACAAAGGATTAAAAGATTAGAGCAGAAAGTCAGTGAATGGAGAAGCGGCCATGTTCTCGTGAAGGGGTACACGCGTGAAAATTATGACTCTATCGGAATCGACGCGACGTTTGTTGGGCAAACAGCGAAGAGGAAAAGATGAATTTCGTTTTTCCTTCTTTCCCCCTTTCTCTTCGTTTCTCTCCCTCCCTCTCCGGGGAAAATTTGAAAGAGCGGAGAGCATGAAAGGGGCAGAAAATAAAGGGACCACAATCGTCGAAGGTACAAAGACGAGTTCTTTGAAATTCCAACGCCCGGCTTGGTCGAGAGAAAAAATTAAAAAAAGACGTCGTAGGCACTTCGAACTAAAAGAGGAAAAGAGAAGAGAGAGGAGAGATGCAGCGAATTACCTTGTACGGAACGTTTATATTTCGGCGGAAACTTTTCGTTTGTCCGACTTTTCTAACAATTGAATCGCCTTTCTGTTCGTCAGGCTCGAAACACCGCCGGTTGTCGTCGCTCTTGTTTATCGTCTCTTTGTCTTCTAACCGAGTGGATAAGATTTGTTTAAAAAAATGGTGGAATTTGTCCTAGTGTTTAAGCAGAAGATATTACTCGTGTTAAAGCTCGGTAGCTTGAAAGTTCGAATAAGAAAATGTTTAGAAAGATATTGGAGTATCGATTTAGATTAATTTAACCTTTCCATAGCGTAACGCGAGAGAGACAAATTAGAAACTACTAGTTTACCTATGAATCAGGCCAATCGAACGGTTAACTGCTTAAAACAATTCTTAGAATTGAACGTAAAAGCTTTATTTTCGAATAAAATTCGTTCTTCCGACGAACCGCAAAAAACCATTAATTCGTTCGTATTCCAAAAATCTCTATCGACAACCTTCGATCTCCAAACCCCTTAAAACTGTTCCTACGACCGAACGCAAAACCTTCGTTCTGAAACAAAGCTCGTTCTTCCAAATAATTAGAAAAAAGCCATCAACGTATTTCGATTATAACAACCTTCGCCATCTTTCAACCATCAAATTCCACAAAGGAATTCCTAGAAATAAAACTAACAACGTGCAAAACTCCGTATCATGTACAAAATTTCTAAGCACCAAAGTAACCAAAAAGTCTAAACGAATTATCGACTGTAAAACCTAATCAAGCGTCCCACACGACGCGAGATTCTCTGGTTCCATCCGCTCGAACGAAACCTAACCTGGAAAAAGCCCTAAACAGAAGAAGGCTCGTGGCCTCGGCCTTCGACGACCCATTGGCCGCGGAGGAGACGAAGAAGACAGTCTACCAGAGGAATCACGCTACGTTTACGGTGGGGGAGTAGTGTTAGAAGGGGTGGAAGCGGCAGGAGAGGCTGCTGAAACGGGGCTGCGGCGTTCCTTCATGCGGCGATCTGGCCGCACGAGGCCGCGCTGGCGCAGCAACCTTCTTCTCCACTACGTTTGCGCGTTGTGCACCCTTCTACGGGGTGCGTCCGTGCCGGCAACGCTGTTCATGGACGGCAGACAGTTTCCACGGCACTCGACGAACGCCGTTCCCCGTCCAGTCGTGACGAAGCATTCCATTCGACCCTTGAAACCGCGACGATATCGCGTCCGTGAGCCAACAAGTCGACCAAATCATCTTCTCGTCCTCGTCGTCGACCCTCAATCGCTAAAAACGCGAGAATCTTTTTGAAAGAAGCATCATCGTGGGTCGAACACGCGACTAGCGTACTCGGAGGATGCTGCAAGCAACGTGCAGCAACGTGGCAAGCTTCTGAAGCAAGATCTCTTCCAGTGGAACCTCCGTTGGATCATCTCGTCTCTCCCTGGATCTGCTCGTTTCTTCCTGGCTCTTCCTACTTGTACGGGCTCGCGGAGATGATTCTCCGAGAGATTTAACTTTAATACAGCCCGTGTATTCTACCGGGAAAAACCAGTTTGGTGAAGTAAATCGTTCGTCGGAGAAAGATTTCGATGGTCGAACCGGTTGCTTGAGACGAATAACAGATGACAGGGTCGCGGATCGATGTAAACGACGAACAGGCTCCGGGCTCCTCGATCGCGTCTGAAAGGTGGTGGCGAAGGGCGAAATAGCCGAGACGTGCACGGTTGATCGACTTATCGAAACGAAGATCCCTGTGTCTGAGGAAAAAACTCGCGACAGTACGAGATGAGAAATAAAAGAAGCTTCGGCTACTTCTAAATAAGAAGTGTACTTTGAGAGGATTCTGTAAGTGTTCTCTGAGAGGACTCTATAAGCGTTCTCTGAGAGGATTCTGTAAGTGTCTCTTACACATCAGATTCGGATCAGACAGATCTCCAGATCCGTCCAAAAGAAGCGAGTTACGAAAGATTTTAAGGAAACCAAGTATAATTAAGAAGCTCCTGATGCATTTGTGAGCTCAGGTTTCTATGAGATTTTTAATTAGACGAGAAAAGGAAGAATTTTCTATGTAACGATCGCGATCGAACGAAGTTTTACGAGATCTTTTATTTGAAGAGAAAAGAAGGAATTATCTATGTAAAGATTGGATCGGAACAATTCGAGGAGCCAAAGAAAAAGTTTGCTACGCGTCGGTGAGGCGATATGCCCGGCGATACGACTGTGGGAAGTTGAGGACTGGCTTGGTACGAGGCGATCGCTGCCAAGGTAAGTAGCAAGTTACGCGACTCGAGTTTTCAAAGAAAAGTTTTTCGAACGTTTCCGAATCGATGCGCCACACCGGCCACCACAACCATCGGCATTTCGTACACACCTAGCACACACGAACACACGGTACGGCCTCGTGCATATGATCCCGGAACACCCAGACGATTTTTATCGCGTTGCACCAGTTCCTACTCTTAACCTGTTAATTCTTAATGGGTCATCTTTTTACCAAAGATTGATGATGATTTGGAAAATTATGGGAAAAAATGTACTTATTATGTCGTTTTTCTGTGATGTTTAAGTGAAAATGTAAAAAAATGAAACGGAGCAATAAAGTATAGGATATTTATAAACAAAAAAATTATATTATATCATATTATAAAAATCTAAGTAACGAGATAATCTGTCTTTCTCGGTTAACAGATTAATACCTATACCACGATGCACAAGTATTTGAATATCGGATGCAATTCGATCAAGAACGAACGTTTCTCTACTATTAATTGTTTACCCCTTGCCCTAACTAGGATCGATAACTCGATATTTTTACTATTAAACGAAACGGAGTCGATAAATGAAATTAATCGCAGTCACTGCAGTTGATGTCGGTAAACTTAATTTAGTACTATGTTTAAAGGAAATTATTTTCGTCTCGCCAAGCCTTCGCCTTCTTGCCGACAAATCATATCGAAAAAACTATGAAAGTGTAAATGATCGTAAAACAATATACCCTAATCAATCGCATGAAACATACACACCTACCACATGACTCAGTCTATTCGGCAAAACAAATGTCGAAAATACTTTAATGTAGCGTTCAAACATTCTTTTTTCAATTTAAATCCTTGATTATCGAAAACAAGGGTTTTATTACTAATTTCATATTTCACGTTTACTCAAAAATTCCGAGGAAATTGGTCCATACTAATTAAGAAATATATTTTCAATAAATCTCACTAATTAATCCAAGTACTCGTTTACGCTTCCATACCTTCGAATAACGGACTTTGTTTATCAGTTCGGTAACTTTTTTCATTAGTCAACATATATTAAAAATTATTCCTAAAAAATTATTCCGCGGTAGCTAAAAAAAATCTACTATTTTTTAATTTTCACCAATTAATTTAAATCCTCGTTTACCCTTTCATACTATAAAAGGACTATGTTATCGGAAATTTGCTAATTCTTGAAACATTCGAAAATACTCCAGAGAAATGATTCCAGCGAAAAGATCTTTCAAGAGTTATTTAAAAAACGATTCCACTTACCCAAGTTCTCACATACAAATTTTCCAAGAAATTCCAACACTATAGTTACACTGATAGTTCTATATGTAAAATAAAATCTCATTAATCGACATTTAACTTTCATATAAAATTTAAATCTTATTAATATTTAATTTTTATGTAAAATTATAATCTAATTAATATTTAATTTTTATATAAAATTTAAATATCATTAACACGTTCAATGCAAAGTCGATACATACATGGAAGAAACGCGTGTATGTATTCGAGCGATACCCGCATTGAACGTGTTAAGTGATATTTAATTTTGGTACGAAATTTAGGTCTCATTAGGTAATATTTGATTTTTATATAAAATTAAAATCTCGTTAACTAATTCAAATTTTCTCTCGGATTTTATCTTATCTGGTTCTGTGGAACATAGGACAAGATTCTATCGTTCATAGAATATCGGGAATCGAGTAGATCGACGTTTAACTTTTCACGATGGGCGCGAGGCGAAGTAATTTCGTCCCGGTTGTCCCGTTCACCGTGTTAACAGCTTTCGATAAATGTCCCGTCTTTGTTGGCTCGTCCGGCTCGTTTTATGCCCGTCGATTCGTCAGCGAAACATGCTTTTACCCACGAACAGATCGAAACTGCTTTTATCGAGTCACATTTTACAACCGAAAAACCGATCTGCCCAGTATCCTCGCTATCTTCTCTCTTAATACTTTCTGATCAATACCTGTCCTAAACTCTAGAACGTAGACTCTTTCGAATCTAGAATAGAATCTACAATCGGAAATAAAGAATTCTTATGGAGTTTTCGATGAATTGTTATCAAATGTTAACGATAATGATTTAACACTGATAATATTGGTAATATTTCGACTTTTAAAGTTCAGATGTAACGATATGAAAGCCTGCAAAGTTTAAACATCGCGATATCATTATTTACGAATTCTAAGGTAAACTCTAAGCACAGTAACGTGATAATCTTTAAACTCTAAGGATGCGATCAAACTACAAAGATAGTAACAAGAAACTGCTATTAAAATATTCTCGCTGGATCGCTTCTGCTATTATCTTCAAAATTTTCTGCCTTCTAATTATTTCATCAGTACCTTACTTTCGCAATATTCTTGACATAATGATACGATATATAATAATTTATTCGAAATATCCTATTCAAATAATATAATTCAAACAATACTACGATATAGTATGATATAATATAATAATAGTAAATTAAACTAAGATCTACGTCAGTAGGCTGAATTTCTCATAACAACGTTAACTGTGTTTCATTAGTTCTGCGTTTCGTGTTACTCTTAATAAGTAAAAATCTAAATATAGTAGTAGAAGAATTTTCTTATGCATGACAGTACAGACAAGCGGTTCGCATAAATAAAGATGTATCCCACGAGGATACGTTTTGTACATTCTTAGCAAGATAGCACACATATTATGCATTCAGGCAAGCAAACGGCTAAAACTATAACAACAGGCAAATCGAATTTCTTGAGCCCTAACAGCCGTAATGGGAAAAGAGCAAAGCAGCAAATATAACAGAATAAAACAGAAAACAAAAGTTAAGTATTTCATCGTATATATTTCCTATATTAAAAACATTCTAGTGTTTATTTAGAGTAATAATTACAAACTAAATTTGATATAAGGACTTTTCTCATTTATATGCTCGACTGCTGTCTCTTTTCGAGGAATTTTAACCTAACAAATAAAAGAAGAAGCTGCAAAGAATAGATAAGAAATTTTTAACTGGATGTTATCCTTAAGCCTTATAAAGTATAAAAATTGTTAATATCTTATATACATTTCTCTCACAAATTCCTAAAAACGTACATACCCACGTACCTTCTTCATATATCCCCAAATATTTTAAGCTGGCAAGTAAAAAAGAGAAATTACAAAAATAAAAATCTCCCAACTCCTTAAATTTTATTCTCGTATGATTCGAAAAATTCCCAACCATCGAAAAGAAGGTTAAGGGATAGAAAATAAAAATTTCTAAATTAAAAGCGTCCTAATCCTATGTACAACCATTTCTCTCAGAATAAAGATTCTAAAAGATCCTAACCATATATAAAGAAAATTAGAAAGATAGAAAATTGCTACATAAGAAATTAACTAACCGCAGGTTTTTCTCATATATCTCCAAAAATCTTAATTTGGTAAGCGAAGGAGAAGAAATTATGAAAACAAAAATTTCTTGGTCCTTTAAACTTTATACACTATATGCGTCTCTAAAAATCTCAACCGTGAAAAGAAAAGATAGAGATCTCTAAATTAAAAGCTTAAAAGCTTCCTAATCCTATATACATTTCTCTTGGCGATCCCTAAAAAAAACCCTAACCGAGCTGGAAGAAAATTAGAAAGAAAAAGGAGCGCTACGTAAGAAGCTGACCCCAGTTTTCCACAAATACTGCTACAAAATCTTCGCAAAACCAATTTCCATTTCGCCCTATCCATCAAATTCACCCTCGTCTATAAATTCATCCTCGACTGTCTTTATCTCGCGAAACAAGGATACTCGCGTGAAAGAAGCGTCTCCGGAGTCGATCCGACGCAAAGGACGAGTCTGTCGATTCGTCAGTGAAATTCGCTTTTACTCGTCGTAAAGGCGCAGGCGTCACTCGCGCATAGATAATTCATAACGACGAAGCCGGCCTATAGTTGTCGTATTCCAGCACGCAGTTTCCTTCCAGCGACCCTTCTCCGCCTTTATTTTCCTTTTTCCTCGTTTCTTCGTCCTCTTTTCTGTTTTATTTCCCTCGCCTTCCTCCACAGTCAAGGAGAATCTCGCAGCTCTCGGATCTTTTAACGTAATTGGTTGCCGGTTTGCGCGAGAAATTATGAGTTTTCCTCCTTTCCCGCAAGAATATTGTTATTATTCCTGACTTTTGCGAGGGAAACGAGATTCCCTGGATACACGAAGCATCGCTGTCTCGAGGTTCTTTGAAGGTGGACTCGATAAAAGTGGTGGTTTGAAGAAAGAGAGAAATTTCTGGAGATTCTTCAGATTTTCGTGCCAATCGCGTAGGCCATTAGCGGATAATGGTATTTTTGGGAATGCTGTTTGCGAAATTTAAGTAAAAGAGAATAATTATTTTCGAATTTTCCAAAATTTACTATTATAACGTGCTATTTTAGGCTTCAAAACTCTGGTGAACTAAAATCGTTTATTTATTTTAATATCGCTTTCCGTTCTTAACTGTTAAAGTTAGCAATTTAAATGCATTGACAGTAAAAGATTCTGCTGAAAAATAAATTGTAATCGTTACAATTCCCAAAAATTAAATCGTAAAAAATATTGAATATGAAGTATATTGATATCTGAAATATCGAAAAGAAGAAAGAAATACACAAGTTTCTATAAAAAAAGTTTTCAAAGGGTAGGCCAAATTTTCTATGAATATAAAGATTCCATAAAATTACACAGAATGTAAAAAGTTCGAAGTGAGTCGAGTATTTGCAGAGAATTAAATATTTTACAATACAAATAGGGTGCAAATCAATATCTATTTATTTTCTATGTTATTTTCAACGATACTCGAATTTTTCTAGATTGCCACTTAATCCGAACAACTTCTATTCGAAATAGTTATCGAAATAACGCATGTGTAAAGAGTTACGGAGGGAATATATAGGTCCCGGTCATAGCGGTTCGAAACGTGTCTGACAATAGACGATCCATTTTCCCTTGCTCTGTTACATTTCGCTTCTCCGTCGTGCTTCTTTGTTCGGGTCAATCATTCCCTCCGCTATATTTAGCTGTATCCTCTTAATACATCGATGCATTATTTTGAAGACTGTACCGAATAAAAGTCACTTGGATTAATGAAAGCACCGTCAGCAGAGCTTCTATTTCAAATCCTCAAACGTTATCGCCCGTTTATTCCATTTCGAAGAATAACTTATTCTCCCTCTTTGTATGTAAAATCGCCGAGCTTTTTACACGATGAAACGTAAAAAACGAAGAGAAATATCATTCGCGTCCTTTCACAAAAACTTCCGCAAGTATTCCTTTTTACGTGATTTATTTTATATCAACGTAGGATACATATTTTTGTAGACTACATTATTATGCAATGATGTATAAAAAATTCTTTTCCAAATTGATATATTTCAGGAGTCCCAACTATCATTGGCCGTTGTTATATTCAATCACAGAGTTCGAATATCGTTCCTTATTCGAAACATTTCTTAGTAATATCTAACAATTTTCTCCACAGCAGAAAATTTATAATAGAGTGATAATTTTATGATATTCTACATACTACTTTGCGACATAAACGTGTTTTGATATTTCTTCTGATCCGGAATATTTTACAACAACAAATAGAGACTTTACTCTGCTTCAGCTACTTCACGAGATCCAAAAATCTTTCTTTTTAAACATCCATTTATTTGAACTATTTCTATCGTGTAAACAAAAAATTACAGCAAACAGAAGCAATAAATTGTCATCGTGTGAATTCCAGTTATACAAACTATTTGTCTTTCGTACTCTTTAGAATTTTTAGTCGATGAAACGAATTTCTCTGCAAGTTGCATTTCTTCAGTTCTGTCCAATCAAAATACGAAATTCCATAAAAATTCGCGGTCAAGATACGAATAGTATCCCTATAACCCTACGCAGTGGACCTTCCACGTCGGATTTGATTCGGATTTATAAGTGCATATTTAAGTTGATCCCATGGCTACATCTCGCGTAAATATTGTACATATCTACGTGTCTTTTCCCTTCTTGAACGCCAGTTTACCGGAAGTTCGAGGCTCTTGAAGTTTTGAAACATCTCAACTTGACCTGATTGCCTGTTGCGTGTTGCCATGCCTTATTCCATCCATCTATTTCACCAACCCTTTCTCACCCTCTCTGTCTTCCCCATCCTGCAACATTTCGAGAGACTTTTAACACTTCTCAATCCTTCTCACTCCGCGAGATCGTTAAATCTTTCAAGATGCTCCTCGATCGATCGACAACAGCGAAGAGCAAACGTTTCGATGGGCCAGGCATTAAGATTCCTCATCCACGGGATCCAGCCGTATCTTTCGTCTTATTTATTTACGCTACTCCATTAACGGTGGACGAGCTTTCCACGAGCATTCGACGTCTCATCAATTCGAAATAATCGATCGATTCTGAAGAATTCGTCGAATGGCGATGCCGGTAGGAAAAAGACGGCTAATCGGATATTTCAGATTCTCCGTTTTATTTTATTTTCTTTGATATAGGGAAGAAAGAATTTTTATGGAGGCAAGGAATGCTAGAGGAATTGTATAATAAATAGTTGGTATAGCGTGCTATGAGTTATGGAATTTTAAGAATAGTAGGAAAATAGTTTGCTAATTGTGGAAAATTCCAAAAATCGTGGATCGACCATTTGAGAGTTTAATACACGCGATAGTTATCAAAAATATTTCTACGTATTCTTATTAAGAGTTTGTTTTCGTCTCAGCTTCTGCGTTTTATTTTCATAGCGTTAAATCGTTCTCGTCGTATGAAAGTACTTTAACGCTATACTATATCGATCTCTTTGTAGACTGCGGAATCTTTCTGCACGTAATACGATAACTAATAGCAACTAATTCGATCATCCACAAACCACCATTTATCAGAAGAAGAAAAAAGATCCTAAAGACAAGGGTGAAACCATGGAAGAAGTAAAGCGACTCGTTTCGAAAACGAAGTTTGTCAGAAAGCCTATTTACGTTCGCGATTCTCACAGTTTCCACCTTAATTACAACCGACGTTGTTCGTCCCTTAATGAGAACAAAGAGCAGGCTGAATATTGAATTTCTGGCCAGGCATTTTTCCCGACTGAACGAAAATCCTCTTACGGCTTTCACGGGCGGGTATCGCGCGCGTAAAGCGCGGACTCTTCATTACGCCATTGTTCGTCGCGTGGTCGCTCGTTGTTTTTCTTTTTTTCACCCCTCTTTTTCCCACGCTTTCATCCCTTTTTCTACCTTTTGTCCTGCCGCCCTTTCTTTTCTCCCCCACTATCTCCCTCTCTCTCTTTTTTCATGACCAAAAAATCGTCGGCCGAGCCTTAACCGCTTTGAAAGTGCGACGCGAATCACGACCGAAAGTTACGTTACAAAAGTCCTGCAACCTGCGAAGAAAAATATTGTACGCCTATAATCACCTTTCCTCATTTCCTGTTTTCCTCATTTTTCAGTTTTTCCGTGGTTAGATGATTTCTATGTGGCGTTTAAATTTCCGCCGGGATAAATTAAAGAGGGTTTAGAAGAATTTAATCCTCGGTATTTAATCTTATAAAATTAAGTTAAGACTAGATGGAAGATTAGATAGAAGATTAAATTGAAGAATGTTCGTAGAAAGCACTGTAAGTGCCAAAGTTGGAAAATTTTACGCTTCTACCGGGAAATGTTCTCCGTAGCAATGAGAATACAGAATGTAGTACAGAATTTAAGTGCAATTTACCTTCTCAAATATTTCTTAATAATGTTAGAAGATGGTGTCGTTCGTATGTTTATCGACAGCTGTGTAGAAAAGAATATAAATGCCAATAAACATCGGTTAATTGTTTCTTGACTTTTGCCTATACCACCTACCCGAATGAACGAGACTGTGGATTTTTTTACAAGAGACGGCACATAGGCTTTTCGCAGATGCGCCATTCTTTTTCATAAATTTCAACTACATTAATACATAAGTTTTCTCAAGTTGAAAAATTTTTTGTAGTTACAGTTTTTCCTACAGGTTTTTATATCTCGGGTTTCAACGTAACATTTAAGCGAAACTTACGTATGCTTTTATGGAAGTGCTTAAAGCGAATTATTTTAAGAGGAAAGGAACATTTTTGGCGCAAAAGTTTAATTCGAAAGATTTATTCGAGCTTTATGTAGATTTCGTAGAAAAATGACCGTAGCGTGTATTAGTTTGCAACCAAAACTGCATATTTTGACTACGGTCACGTAATATTCAAATATTTGGATATATTCGAACGTTGAAAATCCGTTTGTCCTATTCGTTTTAAAAATACGTGCAACGTTTAAACCAATCAGGAACCCTTAAATATTCCATTGTATGTATTTGTACTAACAATTTCAATCCCTACTAGAAAAAAAGAAATTTATTCGATCTATTTTGGTGCGTAGCTGAATAAAACAGCCTAAAAGATACATCCAATTTTTATTTTCCATCGTTCCGAGGGCTGAGATCACGAAATGAACCCCTCGAATCTAAGTTTCGTGTCACAAACCTCCATCTTCGTCTCCAATATCCTTCAAGAACTTTCCTTTCGTTCTCGAAATAATTCTCTTGAAACACCTCCATAAAGAAAATTCCCAGTAAAATCAAGAAGTTAATCGACGAAGGGAACATTATTTCGAAGCGTTACCGCGAACACAGTTTCGACGACGCAAGGAAATGAGGAAAGTTACGATCCGACGGCGAGGGTGGTTCGGTTGGAATAAAGTAGGGTGGTCAGAATGGAAAACCGTGTCGTTCGAAAATATTTTCTCGCGGCGTTTTATCGAGTTTCTACCATTCTTTCCGTTCGAATGCGCTCGCCGTGAAAGGCGTCGCCAAAGGTGGATGTTACGCGGGAACCTAGCTTCGGAACGTTCAAAAGTTAAGGGCAGGTCTATATATCGCGTGATACGTTGGAAATCCTATCGTATCGCTGGGCTGTCTGCGACCGAAAACTTCCGCACGGCGCAAACTACCCCCTCCTGATCCCTCTTAATTTATTTATACAGGGCGTCCCATAAATTTGTCCGCACAAACTTTCCCGACCCTGTGTTTTACGAGTAAAAATAAAACGAACTGGTCGGATATAAATATTCGTGAATTCATTATTAAACCATTCGTCCTAATCGCTTCTATGTATAGGTACTACTTGTTTTTAGATGCGTTTTTAATTTGCTTTTTGCTTATTCTTTAGGATAAAATGTGTGGATTAGTGGCAGAAATTTGGATTTTATTTAAATGGAATAAATTTTGTTTCGGGAATATTATAGTAACGATATTGATAGTAATAATAATAGTAATAACAATGATGACGATCTGTTCAGGAGCTGTTAGATTAATAAGCCGTGTATTCTGTAAATAAAACTTAACTCACCTATCTACACTAAACTTGGCGAATTCAATTCTCCTAGGCGAGGGAAACAAATGGGACTCGACTTACCTAGCAAAAAGATAAACCGGATAGTCTTGGGATTTAATCCTCCGTCATCTATTACTCCGGAAGATTCAAGAAACAACTAGCCATTTTTCTTGTTAACTTCCGGCGCACCGCTACAAGTAAACAAATAAATTAATCGATTAACGAATTTAGAAAAATATTTGGTCGATCGAAGGAAAGGATATCGAAAGTAAATGTGCATTTCACGTTGCAATGAAATCGTGAAATTTTCTAATCTGTACATTGTCCAGACAGAACGTGCATTTGCATGAGATTTTGGCAAAAAGTATCCATAAATACTATACGTTAAATAATACGTTCATTTATTAGATAATATAGAATGCTGCTACTGGTAGAACTTTTAATTTCGTTGCACGTGAATCCGTTTATACCAATTTTAGTGTACAATTAATACGCACATATATGTATACATTTACTAAAGTAATGCATTCATTGCAACACGTATAAATATGAACACGTGCTTCACACGTTACAAATGGATATATAACAGTTATATGTATTACAGTTATCGGGATGTTAAACGATATAAGAACTCTTACACTATAATATTTAATGTTTAAGAAATCTGTGAGCCGATTGAAACGAACCTGTTGAAGTCGTTCCAAAAACAGTATTCCGTCAAAAGAATTCGTTAGCCAATCTTTCCCCATCATCCATCATAAAATGAACACGAAAGACAAAAGTCGAGTATCAGTTCGCTGTAAATTCTTCTAAAGCTTCGCCAACCCTCTTCTGTCTTATCATCAACATCAACACACTAAACACCAACCAACCAAACCATTCCCTCTCAGAGATGCTTCCAAACAAGAGACAATCCAAAACGACGAAGAACCTAGAGCGATTAATCGTAAGAGGTGGTAACAATGGCGCTATATAACTGGCGATCGTAATCATGGAGCAATTTAATCAGTCGCGAGAGAGGAGTAAATAATAGGCGGCTACGAAAGTTCTTTCGGTTCTCAGATCGTTTATCACAGACAATAGCATTGTCTTTTTCGAGTAAATTACGATTAGACCGTGGATTTGTATACACTTTTGTTGTATAATTGTTGCATAATTGTATAATTTAAATGAAAGAAATTAAAAAAAA
This sequence comes from Bombus flavifrons, assembly GCF_040668555.2. NCBI lineage: Eukaryota > Metazoa > Arthropoda > Insecta > Hymenoptera > Apidae > Bombus > Bombus flavifrons. Next base: position 11,570,331 of record NC_138456.1, read on the forward strand.
GAAAGAATTAAAGAATATGTAAACTTTCCAAAGTACAATACATAAAAATATGTAAAACCTACGAAGTATAAATATGCAAAAATATATAAAATTTCAAGATAGCATGTTTGTAGCTAGAAATACGCAAAACTATGTAAACCTGCTTGCAATGCCGTAGAGCAAGCAATAAAATATACTGCTATATGAAATTTCTAAAGAATTTCTTTCTCGTTACAGTATCTGGAGGGTGAAATAAATCTCCGCTGAGTTTCTATTTGTTTAGAAGGATTGTTCGATAGAATCGAGAATCAACGATTCTTTAGAATAATGAAAATGTATTAATCACGTGGAGAACATATGAGAAAGAACGGTGCAATTAAATGAACAATACATATATATATATATATATATATATATATATATATATATATATATATATATATCCTATATACATAAACACATCATTATTTACATAGAAAATGAATGGAAATATGGAAAACATTGTTAATCTTTTTAAATTAGCAGAACATTTGCACCCGCAATAAATCGCTGTAGTCTCGATAAACTAAAATAATCACGTTGTATATATAAATAAATACATTCGGTAGGAATAATAGACACTGGTGCACGTGTGGATAATTTTCGCGAGAGTAATAGCAAGATAAAACTGTTGGTATTTGTAATTATCGTTTAAGAAACGAGAAAATAAAGGATGGATAAGAGATAAGGATGAAGAGAGGAAGAGATTAGAAGAAGGAAGGCATAGAAGCAGGCTTTTTATCCTCGGAGCGGCAAGCTGCAAGAGCTTCTCGTTCGCAAATGAGGTACGAGCGTCGAGATAAGGGTGGAAAAGCCGCGGGCCAACAGGGTCGAGCGTACACGCGAATAAAGGGCGATCAAACGCGATAAAAACTCGCCTCGAGAACCGATAAGCCCTAATTGAATGTTCCCTCTCGATTTTAGCCGGCCCGTAAAGCCGGAAACTTTAGGCGTGCCCGAACGATAACCCTGCCAAACCCTGTTCACCTAGACACGCGCCACTGCGACTCCCTTTTTTCAACCGCAATTCAGTTCAATAGGAGAAGGTTAAGGGATGATCGGTTATAAACGAAAGATTAGGAACTTTCGAGAAGGCAGTGGATCCGAGGAGGGCAGTTAGGACTAAAATTGGCACGTCAGACGAAATGAATGATTTTTAAATTCCTTTGAACAGTTTCCGATTATGGAATTATTAAGACTGAAGTTAACAACTCAGACAGGACGAATGGATTGTACAATACATTCCTCTAAAACTTCTACGGTTTGCGACTTTGGAATTATTAAAACTGCAATTAGCAAATCAGTCAAAACGAATAATTTTTACACTCCTTTAAGGATGCCTTCGGACTATCGATATAAGTATATCGTCAATATTTAAAGATCTTCGATTAAAAGTACTCTTCAGCTTCTACAGTTTTTGGTCTTTAAAATTATTCAGAATGAAATTGTCAAATCAGCCAAAATGGCTGAGTTTTACATTCGTCTAGAGATACTAGAATTTTTTATTTTGGAATTATTAAGAACATGCAGGTGTTTTTTAATAATATTAATGTGTACTTTTATCGAAACATTTGTAAAAATGAATATTGACTTGTATTAAAAGTATTAAAACTTGTATTAAATTAATTTTTTTATAGGGAAATATGGAAATATTTAGTTGCGTTAAGTAAAACACGTAAAATATAATGCAATTGCGTAAATGCATCTTCAGAAGCACATTACTCGGAACAAGATGACTTTAGATTGCACCAACCACAATGAGAATAATCAGTCTAGAGAAGTTTACGGCTTACGGTTTACACCGTATACAAATTGAGTGATATTCGCTTCATAGCGATAGAATTGCAAAACTTCGCCACGTGTATAAGCAGTATCGAGAAACTGCCTCTGCCCGCTATAATACTAGGAAATTTTTACTTATCGCTTCTTTTACATTCAACTTCGTAGAAATTTAAATTTCCACTGAACTTTTACCGAATAACAAATAAGTTTTCAAATTGAATAACTTTAAGCTAGCCTGATTTTAATTCCAGTAATATTTGAAAGATATTACTCTACGTAGACGTATACGTATGTTAAAATTTAATGTACTTTTAAAAAGATCGTTAACTTATCGATTTTGAATTTTGCATATTGATGTATCAATTTTCACGAAGCTCGTAAGTTTCCTTGTATAATCGTAAGTTTTCCGATTTATTATCTTTCTATTTCTTCGATTCCTTAGCCGAAAGTTTCGTCCTTTTCGTCATCCTATCCCCATTAGCGTAGTTCCTCAATTTCATAACACTTTCCTTCGCAACATTTATTTTCTCAAACATAAATATTATAATCTTCGTAATCACCGTCATATTTCCACTCTTTCAATTACAGAAATATTACGATTCTTTTCCTACTTCCATTTTGCTAGTCACAAATTTCATAATCACGACTCTTTCCATTTCTTCATTTCCTCAATTTCAAAATTCGTTCCCTTTTTATAGCGGCTCGATGACAAACTTTGAAACAGTTTCCCTTTCCAGCTTCGCAACCACTTCATAATTTTCATAATCTTTCCCACCGTCCTACTTTGTCAATCAGAAACTTTACAATTTTTCCTCGATCAGAAACTTTCCAATTTTTTCTCAATCAGAACTTTCATCATTTTTGCAACACTCTCTATTTTCTCTTCTTTCAATGCCAAATTTCGCTATCTCTACAATCTTATCTTACCTTCTTAATCATAAATTCGTTGATTGCAATCCTTCTCCTTTTTTATATTCAATATCAATTATAAACTTCACAATTTTTCCAGCTTCTCAATCACTGAAATCACTGCAGTTTCCCCAGCGTATCGATCACAAATTTCATAATTCCCTCTTGATTTTAAAATTACGTTTACGTACCATTATTTACAAAACTGCAAAGCCACTACATACCATTCACAAAACTCACCCTACGTACTATTTTACACCCTCTTCAACCACTAACATCAAGGGGAATCTATAAAAAGAGACGGAAGACAGTCTAACACTCGAGTAGAACCACTCGAAACCACGAATAAGAAAAGATTGAACGTCACAAAAATATTGACAACAGTCAGAAGTAGGGATTATAGGATAATCCATGTGTAAGAATAGACGTCGACCATCAACGTCACGATGTTCCTTTAGAAACATGAAGAATCAGGGCACGGATAAAGAAAGAGGGAGACAGAAACTCGAGTGGGACGCGTATGCACGAATTAAAGAGCAACGTTCATTAGTATCGCGACGGACTGTGAAACGACCGAGTTATTAGACGCTTTTGATAATTAAGAGACCACCTCTAACATCGATAATTGCTGCCATTAGTTCTAGCAACAACAAAGAACGAAATAAATCCATTTAAATATAAAACACCTAAAACTTCATAAGACAACCCTTAACTATTATTCATGCAGCCTCCGCTATTCCAAGCTTTAACTATAACTTCGCTATAACTTCAAAATAATATTTAATCGTTATTAGCATAGCCTTTTTTATTACAAAATTTAACTACTAATTATTATTCCACAAAATAAAGTTTAATTATTACTCGCATAGGCTACGCTATTATAAAATTTAACTATATTGGCTGTTACCTCACAAAACAATCATTGACTATTACCGATACAGGTTTCGTTGTTACAAGCTTTAACTATGAACTATTATTTTACGAGATAAACTTCGTCACTATCAGCTATAAAACGATCAATTTGTAATTTTTTACGGCAACTTTGTAGATTTATAACGTAGTTTGGAAATATCAATTCAATCCATTCTATTCTATTCCTATTGAAATATATATATAAAGGTCTTGTCCCTTCCTTACATTAAGTATTCTTTCATATATCTTTCATTTTATTTTCTCTGAAACAAATTTCATACTTTAGTAATTGATAGTTGTAATGTTAATGGATAAAGTAGTTATTATCGACAAAAAAGGAGTTAACTATGTAAATGCAATAATAAAAATAAAATAATCTATCGCATCTTTTATCGATAAAGGATACATAAATGAAAAGCTTTGATGCAAAAAGAGAGATTTACGGTCGAGCTAGAAATAGACGAAATCGTTCGGGAAAATCGAGTGAGGTTGCAGAGCGAATGGATAGAATTGAGACCGTGGTAAAACGTTGGAGAAGAAACGTTAGTCGGAAGAGAGAGTCCAATGGAATTTCGCCTTAACCCCGCCTCGCCGCTTTTTCTCTCGACTTCCGGCCTGTCCCCCAACTCGAAACACTTGATAAGAAAATAGAATTTCTCGGTGTAAATTGATTAAAGCGGGTTTCACGCGGTATAGTAATGTTTTCAAATAGCTCAGATTGTTGTTAACTAATTCGATCTTCATCTGAATAACTACTGTAGATAGAAACGTTATAGTGAGCTTGGTATGTACAAGATTATATATTATACTTGATATATGCAAGATTTATCTTTTATCTTTTTATATTTCAATTTTACTTAAAAAAAATCTTCGACTACTTGTTAATAATAATAATTTATAGACCATGACAACTCCGATGCTCATAATCGTAATTAACAAACACTCTAAAATTCGAAATAATTCGTTTAAAAAAAGAATATAACATGTATATAACACGTATCAGAAGCTCTCAATTACTTACTGGTACTAATAATCTTATTCTTAAAAATCTTATAGAGTTCTCAAGATCTCTTAGAATTCTTACAAATTCGAATTGATTAATTTAAAAAGAGAGAAAAACAAAACCCCGAAGAATCTAATAATTTATATAAAAAGATCTTCAATAATTTACTAACGTATAACGATAAGTTACAAACCAATAAAATCCTGAAAACTTCCTAAACTCCCTCGAAACTAAAATAAAGAAGAAAAATTCCCACAATGCTAATAACTGAAACCACGCAGTTCAAGATATCGCAAACCGAGTAACTACTAACTATTAAGTTTCGTATTCCTGCGACATTCTCCAGCCATAGGAGCACAGAAACTCTTTCAAATTTTATTTTACGACTATCATCTGAAATTTCAACCGACTTGTAATTTGAATATTCTATCATAAGGATAGTCAAACTCGACATTGGAATGCTGGCACCTATTCATCTACAAGGAGTTTTCACTAGGTATATAAGGAGTGTGTGTGTGTGTGTCTGCGTGTATGTGTGTAATTGACGTTAAGAAAGCAGATTAGGTACAAGGTAAACGTAACTGTTATTCGTCTAGCAGAGATTCAGTCGACACGACAAGCAGATAGTTACGAGCTCGTTATCTCGCGCGAGCAGACGCATTTAATTCGAGACACTTGAACTTTTCTCGCGAACACGAGAATTGCCAAGCTCGTTTTTCCAACTGCACGACGAATACTCGCTCCGCCCGGTTGGAAGAAGTGGACGGTACCACGAAACAGAAAATATGGACGAGACCTTGGCTGATGAACATACATATGTATGTGCAATGTGCATGTATGAGGTCTGATTTGCAAGGGAAATGTTGAATTGATTTGGCGAGAAGAAAGTACAAGACCGTCACTTATTTTACATTCTGAAATTTTAAAGTGAAAAGTGACATTTACTGGAACTAATAATTGTGGAATTTTTTGATTAAAATTACTCCCAGTTCTGAGAGCTGTTCTCATTCAGTAACTATGAATAACAATGACTAATATGAAAGAAATATAGATCAAATAGGTATTTTCTTTTAACTACTTCTTCCAAAATCCTAGAAATCCTCCCATTAAAAATTCGAAATATCCTAGGCGCTAGATTCCAAAATTCCAAGATTCCAAACCCTAAACTTTCAGCCCTCATTATTATCTACAGCCAGCTAAATCTAAAAAAATCCTGGATCTTTAAACACTCAGCGCTTTAAAAATCCTCTAATAGTTCTACAAATTCCAAACGTCACATTTCAAACATGTTAAATGCTAAAAGCTCCACAAATTCCAAAGATTGCAAACTCTGAACTCTCTACCAAAATACCAATCTACATGTAACTAAACCTCCAATCAAAGGTCATCGCACCTTAGTTTACGCTCTCCTAATGCGAATCTACATCCAGTACGAACAATCTGCCTAAACTGTAGCATCCACTCATCACGAACCTGGAGAAACAGAGAGAGAGAGAGAGAGAGAAAGGGAGAGAGAAAGGGAGAGAGAGAGAAACGAAGATGTTTCAAGTCAGGCTTGATTAAAAGGCATCTCTATAAATCTGCTGGCCGGCAAGCGGAACCGTAAAGGGTCCTTTAAACGACTTATTGGTTCTCGACCTATTTCCTTAAAGGTTTCCGTGACTTTCCGGCTCGTCCCTCTCCCATTATACGCTCGAAAAGCCTTCTCTTCTTTGCAGACCACGCCACATCGAGTCTGGACATCCTCTAATTGACGATCCAGTCCCACAAGGAACGAAAAATTTCAGCCTTTCTACGGGGATCATGCTACCTTCTCGCGTCCCAAGCTTTTCGTTAACGCGACACGTTCCTTTTCTACCCTTTTTCTAGCCTCTTCTTAGAGAGTTCTAGATCTCTCCCTTTCTCTCTCTGTCCGTCTGTCTCTCTCTCTCTCTCTCTCTTTCTCTCTTTTTCTCAGCGGAAATTCGGTCCAACGTCTCTTTGTGTCCCTCACTCTACCCCAGAGGCTGCAGACTCCCACGCCTCTAGCTGCTCGGGCTATCGATTGCGAGCTGCCAGGGCCACGAAGACCCCTGGCTTGGCTTCGTTGTGCTAACTCGTTACGCGGTGTTACCGCGTGTCCCGATTATACTCTGGCAGAACCGGAACAGACGGTGTGTCTGCACCCACAGTGCGATACGTGTATACGTATACGTAACGAGCATTCACTATCATTCTTTTGAGTTCTGTGTCGGTTTTCGACTTTTCTTTGTGGCCATATGAAGTAGATTTTTTTAGTTTGACCGTGGTGATGAGTAGACCTACAGATGTTTACACAATTTACATTTTTATGAAAATAATTAATAAAATGGGATCTAAATAGAAATTTGCTACATCTACTAAATATCATGATAAGTGATTTACTTTGATTATTTTATATAATATTTTTGCATGTTATACGTATTCCGTATTTTTCGGAATTTTTGATTTGTGAGCACAAACATACGTTCAGAAATATCAGAATACTTTTAGAAAATGAGGTAATAACTGTATTACAAAATTTAAAAACGTCATTATATCAGTAGGAGAATAATATATCCAAATAACGATTCAAATTCAGAGATCATGCAACAGAAAAGGAACTAATAGATAAAGATAATTAGTCCATCTATTCTCCTTGCCATAAACCAACCTCTCGTTTGTTCATCTGCCATCATCATCGTTTAATTTTTCCTTTCTTCCTTCCATCATCCCCGTAACACCTTATCGTGGCATCTACAGCTCATTTTGTATCTACTTTTTCATGCCAACTTCCTGCTTTCCGCGTACCGCCGCTCGTTATCTCCACCAGCGGCCCAATCCACGCAAACGTTTCTCCTCGTTGCTGGTCGATTCGTCTGTGTCCGCTCGCTTTTTCTCCTCGTACAATATCAAAACATCTTCACGAATACATAACGCATAATCCTGATCGAATAGGTCGGCTCACGAGATAAACTGAAACGCAGAGGGACAAAATTTAATTTTACAGGTCCGCGTAATTGAACAAAGCAGCTTTGAATTGATTAACGTAGAAAAAGAAAGAAAAACGGGAAAGTCTGATAACATATAGGAAATCTTCAACTATTTACTAAATATACTAATTTAAAAATCAATAAATTGCTAAAATTTGAATTTAACAAAGTTTGTTAAAATTTTCTAACGCTTCGATCAATCAAACGAAGAGACTGATAATATATATAATTAATAATAAAACACGTATAGTAATCGGCCTAGTTGCGTGGAACATCCTGTACGATAACAGGAGAAGACGAATAAACGAAATTTCTGCATGCATCGCTGTATTCTCGGTTAGAGACCGCGAACTTTGGAAGGTGCTCTGGAAATCGGTGAATTTCGATATGAATTTCATGTTGTAACAGAATTTGAAACGAAATTTGCGAGGAAAATCCGACGTTGCTTCCAAAGTGTTCCCGTGCAAATAGTTTCGATATTTGAATAAATTACTAGTGGCTGTTCGGAAACGCGTAGAAAGGTTTCGTGAAGTTTGGCCATGGCACTGCGAATACACGATTTGTCTATGCAAATTTGTATGGAATTATTGACCTGTTATAGGATGCTTACTGCAGAAAGTATAATTTCACAGAGAAATGTATAATTAATTAGACAAATTCCAATAGAGGCATGGAATTTAAACAATTTTCAAAATTATATGTTATTATTAAATACAATGACTAATCTCCTGTAAAAAGATTTAATACAATTAATAGAATTTATTCTACTTAAATTACTCTACTTCGTACACTTATTATTACTACAAGTATTTGCGTATACTGTATAGTTATATGTTCGAAGTTACGCGACTACAGTAACCTCCCCTCGGTTTAGATACATCTTCCCGATTTACATAGCTTGCACTAAAGATGCAAAAACCATTTGTTCTAACAATCAAATTCATATTCTCGTGCTCGATTCACTTTATGTTTTTTAAGATACGTTACATTCTCAAAGTATCGCCAAGCGTTGTCTGTTGTTGATAATCAATGAAATAATAATCAATGATGCAATTAATCTAAACCGCCGTTCACTATGTTAATATATGTGTATAAATTATAACGAAGTGTTAAGATATGTGTATACGTATATAACATATATAAGTAAATATGTATATACATATGTATGTGTATTGACTAGTCAATATCAGTTAATATCAAGTAACTATTACTTCAGACCCAATTAATATCCGATTACGAGGGGTTACTATATTTATAATATAGAACATAGGAATGTAATAATATAGTAATATAAGAGAATTGTACAGTAGTACAAACCAATGTAAAGCTTCTTACTTGGTACGTTCGATTTCTGACGCTCTCATAACCTCTATTGTGGTACGATCGACTACATCACGGGGGAGCTATTGCTTAGACGCGATTCACTTGGATTATCTCCGGCGTGTTAATTAGTTACGCGCGTTAGAGCTGTGTCGATTGTAGCGCTGGGCTTGCAGCATCAATTCCAATTAAACTGGCCTATCCCCAGAGGACTGCGATTCCTTCGCGTTTACCACCTGACAACAGATGCTCGGACCGATCGCATAGTTGCATCTTGCATCTCGAATAGCTCGAGAATGTTACAGGAAATGGTTACGCCATCTGCGATAAAGGAAATCGAGCGTAGAACGAAATATCGACTCTTATGTAGCTATGGTACAGCTATTTACTTCAATGTTATTTACTATCTCACATTTGAAATTTGCATAAAGTGTTAATAAAGGAGGTAGAAGAAATTCTTGGAAATAGGTAACCGATTCTATTAATTCTTACCCTTGCACAATCAAATTACAGATATAATATGAATAGTTAATGAATACTACAAGTACGGTATAATCTATATATGTATCTCGAAAAGAAAAGAATTTAAATTTTAAATTACACTTTTGGCGAACCTCGCAAAGTCCTTTTATCCATTACCAATTTATTCATTTCTTTCTTAATTATTTTTCTAAGGAATATTTCAATGTAATGTTTTATATTTTCCCCGCAGTCAATCTTTTATCTTCCGTAAAAAGAAAATAATTTTTTAAGAACGTTTATTAATTTCTTAAGAATACTGCACCAAGGTAACTACTCAAAGTCTTTTCTTCGTCAGTTAACAATTTTCTTGTTTCTTTGAAAATCAATTTCCTGCTGGTTCTTATCAGTTTTTTTGTAATATATAATTTATCTTTTGAAAATTCTCTTTTCCTCAGAAGAGATTTTCGAATTTTTCTGAGAAATAATATCTTGACGTTTCTTATTAATTTCCTGATAACGTTATGATGTAATCTTCTATCCATCAAAATCCACCTCGAGGCACCTTTACACTAAAATTTCTCGTGCATGAGTCCCATCGGTTAAAACATCTTATCAATCATGAAACAAAAAGGGAAGATCAATTTCTTCATCAATCAAATTTTCTTGGAGGAAGAACAGGCAGACGCCTCCACATTCGGCCGACCGATCTTTCTACGTCTCCTTTTTATTGAGTTTAGCTGAATTCGTCTCGATTCAACGTGTTCGTTGAATCGTAAATTCTCGTTCCACGTGATATACAAGGTGTTTCAGAGTCACAACTCAATCAAGCAACATTATTATATTATTCAGCCAGAACTCGAAACACAAAATATAATCTAATTCAGAATAAATGAAATACGATACAATACAATTCAAGCGAAATCAATTATAACACAATATAAACTAAAATTGAACGAAATACGATATAGTACAACTAAAATACAATGCAAATGAAAATAAATGAAGAAAAAAAAACAACTATTGCCAATACGACCACTTGATCCTTTAAATGAGTTGCCCTTTAAACAGAAACGTAAGTATGAGTTTTAAACACTTTTTACATGAAATGATACTTCTAAATAAAAGAATTATTATCCGAATGACGAATCAATCGCATCTTCACCAGTTAACAGATTAATTGCAATTTTTATTGTATTGTATCGTATTTCATTTAACTTTAATACAATATAATATTATGGAAAAATACAAAAAATATGTATCTTCCGTTTATTACTTTTTTCTATTACTAATTTACAATCAATCGATCAATATTTCTGAAACACTCTGTACAGTGCAGTGGCACGATCTCGGTAACATGGTCGACGACGACGGCGACGACGACGACGACGACAACAACGACGACAACGACAACGACAACGACAACGCGGAGGACGTTGGTGTGCGCTCGCGACGTCGGTGTCGACATCGTCGTTGGCCGTAGCACAGTCGCGAAAGGAGGGATGCCACGACGACCCACATTCCGTCGAATTTAATTTCATGCCTTATCTCTGGTAACCACGGTACAATGCTTCAACTGGGGCGGCTGCGAATCCTTCTATCTTACCCTTGTACGCTCCACATACACCGCCGCACGACACTGGTCTACAACGGTTCACGGCTCTGAATCATACCCCTGTTTCGCGGCCGCAATTTCTACCTGTACTTTTCTCGCCAAATATTCACCTCGTCGTTTCTCATCTCAACTTCTTTTCTTCCTTTCCTTTTTTCTTTTTTCTTTCTTATTAAAGAATGTTAATCAATCTGAAACATAAATATTTATATGCAAAGACCGCAAATGAAAAATATCATAAAGTCACATTCTCTATCTTTTACAGAAGATTGACTGATTTTTAATACTTCGTAGACAACTTGGGTCATTTACACCCGAAATGACACTCGTTTTTTTCACAGCGAACTTTTATTTTTTTCAATCAATCAAAATTTAGATTCCCCTTTTCTCACGTTAATAAGAATCTTATCATAAAGCTATCGCAAAATTAATGTATCCAGGTATTAATTAAACAATGAATAGTGAAATACGTCATTTTAATTAATTGAAATAATTAGAGGAGGACGGTGCCGAAAAATTACAGCGTAAATTATCTTCTTTTTTAATATTAGACGTTCATCAGATTGAACTGAGATAATGGTTTCTTCCATTGTGAATACCGAAATCTACATAAGAAAACAGGAAATATAACGAGTTACATTTAACATTCGGTTTTAATCAGTTATGAATATTGGAACTTACATAACAAATTGATGGATTAGCCTTTTGGTTGATTTTTTCGTGAATAAAGCTAAAGAATTCTTTAACATACTAAAAAATAATTATTTTTCAATTCCTAGCCAATTAATAGTAATAGATTCTTTTTCAATAATCCACTGAAATGATTCTTTTTTTTTATTTTTCTTCTTCTTCTTTGATCTTAGAAGTTAATCAATTGACATCAGTCTTTATCAATTAAAAGAGAAAGAGGATTTCCTTTTTTATTTTCAATATTGGAATTTAAATGAGAAGGAAGCTTTCGTTCAATAATCCTGAGTATTAATCAGTTAAAGTAATGAATGTCCATCGAAACGTTCCTTTTCTAATGTAAATTTACGATACTATTTTAAACATCTCTTTTTAATATTAACAATAACTGTCCATCAATCCCTATAAATTTCCATTATTTGATATAGTATTTTGGCTTATCTCTTCTTGAATATTAAAATTTAAAAAAGAAGGAAAGAAACGCGATAAATTAATGTGTCGACATTTTAGGTAAATTTTCGCCTCACGATCATTCAATATTTTTAATATTTTTATTTGAAAACAGTAGCTCTTTCATCCTTTGTGAAAATCACTGATAAATGAAAATTATGTAAAATAACCCTTTTTACACCCTCCATTGGTACTTTATACGCACGTAAACAACGGGTGGCACTTATTTACACATGGGGGACCCCATTCACCCCGTAGCAACCCCCTTTTATTTACATCCTTCCACGTTAGTTAATAGGTGATCACTTAAATACAACTTTTATCTCATTTATTTAAAGATACAAATAACAAATCGCTACATATTTTTCAGTAATTCACAGAATAAAACTTTTTTTATCCTTTTTCCATTACGAATATGGTTTTTAAACGAAATATTCATTGTAGAATAAATAACCACATATGTGCTTGACAAGAAAGCTATACTGTTCAATATTTTCATAAATTTTGTGATACTTGAGCGAAACAGTTTAATATACCATTTTTTTTCTTATGCTAGTGCGACCATTCATTTTCAATACAATTGAAGATTACAGAGAAAAAATATGATAAGCACAATTTTGTTGATTTCCTCATTTCAATATTATTTAATGATTAAAAAAATGTACTTTAATGTAACATGATTAAAAGGAAGAACAACCTATTCGATCCAAAAATATAATCTGTTTGAACAGAACTAAGCTCTATAACTACGTTTAATAGGAAGATAGTTCAGTTACTATGTAAGTGGTTGAAAGGATTAAAAAATCAAAATCAGTTTAGAGAAATTTCACGAAGAATTATTCACACATCGTTAAAAACTATAAGGAAATACGATAAAATAGAAATTATACAAATACGAAGGATATATTTTACAAGCAAATATTGTCACAACCTAGTCAAAGTATATGTAATTATTCAGCAGCTGATCGCTGGAGGCCTGATTGCTTCAGGAGATGATAACTAAAGACTGATTGATAGAAGCCTGATTGCTTCTAAACTTGCTGAGCGTTGATCACTGGAAACTCTATTTGTCGGAAGCCTGATTATTTAAAGAGACGCTAACTACAAGCCAGTTGATCCTACTAAATTCCAGTCTCCTTTGTACAATCTCAAATTGTTAATTCGACAACGCGTCTCGTGTACTTCGTTCTTGTTCGCTTGCAAAACTCGACTACGTACATAAAATGTAGTGAAATGCCAATTTTCTATTCAATTTGATCAGAACCTTCAATTACCGCACTATACATCCAGTTACATTACATCACATACATACAGTTACAGTACATTATTATAATTTTCATTAGTTAATTTTTGATAAAAAAAAGACTAAATATTACTGGCCAACCAGTACATGAATCTAAAGAGTAAAAAAAAAAAAAAGGAAGAAAGAAACTCATTTACTTGGGAACACGTGTATGTCCTCCAGTCGAAACAGAGATACGTAAGCGCGATACACATGTAGTACATAGATGGTATTCAAATGCTCGTCGAGGGACAACGAGACGACCAGTTGAACAGAGAGAGAGAAAACGGAACAGTTTACCATGTAGTCCACACCGTGATATCAACACGGAGTTGTATCACATACAGTATCGCTCGCAATTATTTGAAAATGTAAAAATAATACTAAATATACATGTCCACGTACATAGTGTGTAACACTTAACATTTCGCGCTCAATATTTTGATGTATAAGTAACGTTTAATTTTAACACGAATGAAAATAATTTTCTTTCGCTTTTAGTAAATATGGAATATTTCTTATTCTGTATAAAAGTGTTCAATTTCCATATTTGCTTGGTACTATTAAGTTATATTTACTGCTAAATTTCCACCTCCAATAAGTACCATCTTTCTTAAGAAAACCACATTCACGAAATCACATTGAAAAGAACGAAAATATAAAATATATCTCCGCATCATTCACATTCTAAAAACAAAAAAATTCTCCAATTACAAATTTTTATCACTCAATAGCCAGCCAGAATAAATACAATAAATCATTTCCAATAACAATAAACAAACCCACACACACACACCTAAAACTTTTAATTTAATTTAATTCTAAATGTACTTCATCCCTCAACTTTGTAACTCTGAAACATCAGAAACAAACAAAAAATTTATCTTTCGCCCTAAAGGGATCAACCCTTCGTACGTCTACCCACCCCATTACTGTTAAAATTAGAACGTCCCATAGTTTGAACAAGTACGACCGGTATTATAAACTATATACATCAGTTATTTGAAAGTAAATACCCGTATAAACAGATGAAAAGTGATACATATGAGTATGCATTAGTTGGAAGCTCGATCGTAGCTATTTCTGCTTGTATACACGCAACGGAACGATCGCTTTATCAGTAAACGGACTCTCCTCGCGGAGGGCCGACAGAAAGCGTGAAAAGGGGACATTTATTTCGGGAAATCGAGCAGTCCGATTATTAACTTCTCGTAATGGGTCGCGGCCCGGCAGGAAATTGAAAAATACGATTACGGAACTAGCTGGTCGCGAACCGATTCTCTTACCGGGCCAAGTATCGCTTGCAGGTACCCTTTTGTCAAGCTTTTTCCAAACTTTTCAGGACGTGAAAATCATAGGAATTTACGTTCCATATAACAGAGATTATCAACACTGTTATTGTTTATAGAAGGAAATAGTCTGATTTTTATGTGGCGTATGACTTCGTCGGATCATGATCGTTGTCGAATCATTTCTAACCCATATATCTTCTGGATTATCTTCGTGTCACTATTTTATTGGATTATTATATTATATATAATATAACATACATATTATTCATGTTATTACACTATATATGAAATAACATAATATGATATTTCAATAAAGTAATATTACAAACATAATCCAAAGATATACATGTATTTAGTGTACACAAAGTTTGGAATCATCGTGTGTTCCACAGCATTCACAGAATTTAAAAAACAAAACAGCTTAGAATACTGTCATTTCAAAAAATTACTCTTTGATCGAAAATGTCATACGAGTAAAGGATATTAATTTGACTATGCAAAATAAATTCTATTCTTCGTCGCTATTGAAATAAATAAGTCGAACTTCAATCATCTCTAATAGAGGTTCTACGAATGAAGAAAGAAAGAAAAGTTCTCGTTACACGAAGAATTCGTGGATTTTAGTTTGTTATCTATTATTCAGAGCTAACGACGTCGTTTCGGCGAACGAAGATTCCTCGAACGAAATACACGATGGAGGAATTTCTAGGATTTCATAAAAATCTCCCACCTCTTGTTACAAGAATCTGACTTCTTATGTTGCAAGAATCTGAATCCTTAACGTGATACCAGAACAACAAATATGTACAAAGAAATAAATGTAGCAGGAAGATTTAAAATCTTAAATGAAAAAATAAACAAGTGGAGAATGTAAACAACTGAACCAAGAACGTAAGCAAACAAATACAGAATGTAAGCAAACAGAAATGTTGTATAACCTACGTGTACGAATGCATACCACTAAAACAACCCGTCTCTAATTTACGATAGATCTAAATATATTTCTATGTAAATATATTCTCTTTGGTGATACATTAGATCATGGAAAACATACTTGCCTCCAAGAAAACATCTTGAAACTTTAGACGTAATCATACATCACTCTTCCAACTTCCATAACGTAGATCAAGTCACACTCTCAAAATACATTCCTGAAATGCAAATTAATGTTCATATGCCGCTCAAAATTCAAACACATCCGTTATATCTTAAACACACTAAACATACTCGCCACCTAAATCCACCAAGATCCAATCAAGCTCTACATTCCCCTTAATTAACCACAGCAGCGTCGTCGCTCATACACCTAATCACATCCTCCTGAGCTCACACTCGTCACCCGATCGCATCTCCAGTGCCACGTGACCATAGTCACCACTCATCATCGACACCTATACCAGAAGTACACTCTCCCACGCGTTCCCAGAGGTACCAATAAGGAGCAATTAAACTTGGTGCAGACGAGACATACGATATTGTGGGAATTTTACAAAAATTACGTATTATCTGCATATATTATATATTAGATTATGTAATATGAATATTATCTTTTCCAGAGAAATGGAAAGTATTCTCGAAATTCAAATAATTTGCAAAGTTTCACTCGACAAAAAATGTCAGCACGTAAACCAGTTTTGTCAAAGCCGATTCTATAATTTTCTACCTGTATGATTTCGATAACAAAAATTCCTTTTCTAAAATATACGTAACAAGCATTTTAGAAAACAAACTGAATAATGTATGCAAGTTATAACAATAATATCGTTAGATCACAAATAATAACGAACGTTGAATAATTTTATATAAATTTAGTTTTGTACTAACGACCTATCGAGGATTGAAAATCCAAGATATTAATTGAGAGTTAGTATACAAAACAATCTCCCATTTACGTTCCAATATTTTAATTATATTAATAAAAATATAAACTTTTATACTCACATATGTGTGCAGTCTAGTCAGAAGCTTTTCGATTGTATGCTCAGATTGTATCAAAAATTGAAACTTGTCGAATTGTGTAGCGTCAGCGCTATGAAATCGGAATGGCGCGAGACGTCGCATTCCTCGTCTGCACAGAGCCTTAGGGCGATATAGTTGCAAGCGACAAGATCTAATGGGATCACGGGTAATCTCTGCGACAGGCTTGCCAGCGCACCAAATGGACGAGGCTCGAGGGAGGATAGTGGAACGATAGGAGGCGACCGGTTGCGGCTGCAGCTGCGGCGTCGGTCGCTGCACCTGCAGCTGCAGCTGCGGCGACGAGGAGGCTGCCGGTAGCAGCGTGCAGACGGTGGCTAAAACATAATGCAGAGCACAGGCGACTACTATCAGAGGGCGCCGAGATGCTGTCCAGGGAGGAACGCGAACGCAAACGCGGACGCGTTGAGGATCAACGCTTCTGTCCGGGGAGCGGAGTTGCTGTGCTGTTGTTGTAGCTGCAGTACGGCAACATCTACCAAGACACCGGGATTATTGGCCAGTCTGGGTGTCTGCGTGCTCGTGCTGGGTTACACGCTGTTGGGCGCGTTCGCGTTCATGGCGCTGGAAGGTGGCCTCAAGTCGGTAGGTCATCGCTTCTTTGGTAACATTATCTTGTCCAAAAGCTCTTTAGAAGTCTGGTATCATAATTGTATAGATGTACTCATATTAAATAAAGTTTTTATGTTAAGGAGCGCTATACGTAATGAAAAGAATGGAAAGGAAAAGAATTGCTAAAAATCTTGTGTATAAATCATCATAAAACAAACCAAAATTAATTTGTAACCTAGTGATCCTTAAGTGATTTTGTACTTTCTTCTTTCAGAAAGGCCATATGTATGGATTATATATATGTGTAAAATCTATTTGTTTTCCATGGCAGGATTCAGGGAACGACCTGC
The DNA here is from genome assembly GCF_040668555.2 of Bombus flavifrons. Lineage (NCBI taxonomy): Eukaryota > Metazoa > Arthropoda > Insecta > Hymenoptera > Apidae > Bombus > Bombus flavifrons. The sequence continues at coordinate 11,587,926 of NC_138456.1, forward strand.
TCGTTCCCGGTTCCAAGAACGGAGGAGGATCGTACGTTGTGCCCAGTATCGAGGATGACACTGCGGCCATGGAACTAAGAGCGCGCACCGTTGAAAGGCTCTGGAGTATCACAGAGGACTTGAACGTGTTGTACAAGGAAAACTGGACACGATTAGCAGCCAGGGAAGTGTTCGAATTTCAAGAGAACTTGGCACGAGGTCTCAGAAGAACTTCCTCGCAGTACGAGCCGATGGGATCATCCTCTCGATCCAGGGACCATTCCATGGACAGAAGATCACATAGAAAATGGACCTTTAGTGGCAGTTTATTGTATTCCCTGACGCTGATCACCACTATTGGTAAGGATTACCAATATTTACAAAATATAGAACATATTAGTATCATTACATAATATTTCATGTAACATACCACTTATTATTAATTAAAAGTTTATAACTTAAATATATTAATGTTAACTTGTTTCTCCAGGTTAACAGGTTAATACTCATGGAATATGATCCATAATCTGATAAAAAATTGACAAAAATAAAACAGAGAACAAGCGTACCAATAAATTGTACAAAAATTGAGCTACAAAGGTAACATAACACCTAGTCGGAAGCTTCAATTTATGTGACAATTTGAATTGACTGAGAACGCACCCATTACATTCTAATAAACGCTCTCATATTCAATCAATCCTCGGTTGTTCCCTCAATAACAGTCGATTGTAACACAATCGTTACCATTGGCGTTTCAGGATACGGTAGCGTGGCGCCTCGCACAGTCTGGGGTCGTTTAATTACAATAGTGTACGCTCTGGCTGGAATTCCCTTAATGCTGGTCTATTTAAGCACGGTGGGCGATGTTCTCTCAAGGAGCTTCCGTCGTTTGTATGGCAGATTGTGCAGGCCTCGAAATTGCACCAGGAAGCAACAACCGCCGCCACCGCCACCTCCTGTAGGTGGCATGATGAGCAAAACCTACAGATATGATAACCATGTCGACTCGAAATCTGGAAATTACTATTCAGCTAGCAGAGAAAGCTCCTGCGACGATCTAGGAACCAGAGGCACCAGCAGTGCCATCTTGTTGGACTGTGGAAGCGAGGGACTGCTTCATGCTACCACCAGCTCCACCGCAGCGCTCCAGGTATAACATATTTCATTCGATAAACATGATTTCACAGTAGAAAGTAGCGGTATATTGGGGAAATATGGCCAACCTGCACCTGCGGTGAGGACACTAGATGTTGTTTGTAGAATGATCAGCCACTTTTCTGGAACAAGCAAAAGTATAAGAATAAATTAGAAAAATTACATATACGTATGATCGACGGAATTGATTACAAAAAGCAAACAAATTAAATTTAACTGAATGTAAAGTAATACGAATAGAGGGACTCCAGTGCTATATCAAATAGAGAAAAACTATGAGACATCCCATGTGTCTTCATTATACCTTTTCAAATCTTCAGACACACTAATAAATTTTAATCACAAGCATTCTTCTAACACAAATAACAAAACCATCAAAAAAAGATTTCAAGAACTAGGTATTGAAAAGTTACAACTAATATTTGATCCCAATCGGTATAATCTATTCCATATAATTCCTAGCTTTTCCTGAGGAATTGGTTGAAGTTGCGTCATTTTTTAAACACACATATATAATGTCATAAAAAAATATAAAAACATATAAGATATGGTAAAAAACATTTTAATCTTTTCCAGGACGTGACATCAGGAAACAGTAAACGCCATTTTCACCCGTGCTCGCTGTCCCTGTCGACGAACTCGTCGCCAGGTTACGTAGTGGAAACGAATCCCGTGAGGATACCGATCAGTCTCTGTCTAGTAATCATGCTGATCTACATATGCGGTGGCGCAGTGATGTTCAATCGTCTGGAGGGTTGGAGTCTCTTGGAAGGTGGCTACTTCTGCTTCACCAGTCTCGGAACGATCGGTTTCGGCGACCTGATGCCCGTTGGACGAAATGCCGCGTCCGCCACCCTGGAGGAACTCAGCCTGTGCGCCTGCTCGCTCTACATACTCGCCGGGATGGGCCTGATCGCCATGTGCTTCAACCTCGTCCAGGAGGAGGTGGTACGCGTGGTCAGGGTCTTCGGTAGAACCTGCGGCATGTCGTCGGGGGTGGTGGTCGGACCTATCGGTGGTACAGGTATCCCTGATGCAGGCATTCGACGGGGAACCGCTAGATCGTTCCGGGCGAGAAACTATTTTACCCGGCCACGCTTTAAATTTCCTGAACGCTTTGAGCCTGGCGACGAAACATACTATTTCTATATACAGAACTGCGAATTTATAGTCAATTATTAAACATAGTGTTATACAGTGGCTTAATCGTAATATTATGCGTGGCAGTATTGTATGAATATAGATAATACTGTTTATGAAAAACATTATTTATATGGTAGTAGTGATGTTATCGTCAGGTCTAATCCCATCACGTTTCCTGGCGTGGTAGACATGGAGAAAGACTCATAAGAATTTTAAATATTTCAACTTCTGTTTATCACTGTAAAAGAATTACACAGAAATTTATAGCTTACTGTGATCTTGAATCTTCTCAAAAATACCACTATATTGTCCTAAGGGAGATTCTAAGATATTTACAGCTTACAACGATTTTCGATATTTTCAAAAATATTATTAAAAAGATCGTCTAATAATATAAGCAGTTACCTTCTCTTCGCCAGCCATTTATCGAAACTCCAGTTTTCCACCCCAACAGCGAAAGCTTCGTTTCCAACCGAACCCAGGCTCAAAGTGTCAAAGGCATCACGAACAAATGAGTCGAGCTCTCAATCGTTTGCACGTAGAGCGGTTCTGATCCAATCGCGTCGGGGATTTCGATCAGGCATCTTGACCACTCTGCATAACCCCTTCGTTTAAAAAAGCCAAAATGAAATCAAAATCCATTTCAATCAAACCAAAGATCGAAAACTCTCTATCCATCGCAATCAAAAGGTTACAAAATCCTTTAATTCTTCATCAGGTGCCGGTCCTGGGCTCAAGGCCGACCTGGACGACGGAGGAGGCACCAGTGACTCGCGATTGTCCGAACAAGAAGAAGAAGCGATCGCCATGTCCATGGTGCCAACCTCCTGACAGCATCAGGCCAGGAGTCCCGGGGATGGGAAACTCCTGGCCCATACGCCCAACACTGCCATAAAACCATCGCCTGGTCATCATTCTCTACCACGAAAGAAAACGCCGTCTGAATCCAGAAACTCGTCGACTCAACAATTTCAACGCGCCCAGTCTCTGAGACGCAGTTGTTTGTCTCCAACGCAATATCATCACCAGCATCATCAACATCGTCAGCAGGAGAGTTCTCTACATTTTGAGTACTTCGTGCCTAGAAGCGTGAGCGAGTTCAACCTGGCAGCAGCGGCGGTCACGGACATGGCTGTACCACCACCGCCTCCTTCATCAGTCTTACGGCCCTCCTCGGCTCTAACACCGCCGATAGGTTCCGCATCGAATTCAGCGTCGTTGAATCAGCCCAGATTATTAGAATGTTCCGGAACCGCGACCAGAAGTCGCGAGAAGATGGTCACCTTCGAAGACGAGGGCGTGAACTGTGCCACCTCCACGCCCACCAGGAAGAATATTTCCGGGCTGGAGAACGTTTTCATGTGACGCTGCAATCATGGGTGATTTTGTGAAAAAAAAAATCTAAGTTGGATGAAGTGTTCTGTGTTTCGATTGTGCCGGGAAAAAGGTAATTAGGTTTCTGGTGGGGATTAAATGAAAGTGGAATTATTTTGGATATTATGTAGATGCATGGGCAATGTTGATCAATGAGGAAGGGAAGGGGCAATTTAAAATTAGGAAAAAATTATGTATCTAGGAATATGTATGTTTCTCCTGTGTGATCTAGAGAAATAAAACTGATTGGAGAGACAGGACATTCGTAAATGATTATAATTGTACCGTTTCGTCGTATTTTGTGAGAAAAGGAAAAGAGTACGAAGAGCATAAAGTGAGAACATTTTTTAGAGAAAAATCTTAGAAACATGAGTGAAATGCTCGCGTACGGATTTACAGGCTCCAAGACACGATCTTCGAACAACGAAGGTGTCTGAAACGAAAATCCGCGAATTCTGAGGTTTTTTAGGGTTATTCGCCATCACGAAAGACATTAGATTTCTACCATTTACATTATAACTACTGTTACTATAATACTATTTAATATTCTTATCGCTGCTGATATTCTTCTTCTTATCATTATCGTTGCTAGGTTACTCGAGACGGGCGAATTTTATTCGTACAAGTTGTGTGAATTATCGAAATGTACATACTCCGCTGCATCGTCTCTTTCTCCCAAAGAACATTTCTTTTCTTTCCTAAATAACCACGTGAAAGACAATCGAAAATAAATTATTCGTACGAAAAAACTGAAATTTAACAAAAGTTAACTAATTATTCATAAATAAATAGTTATATAATTAATTAAATAATATATATAATTTCGACAGACATTTCATAATTTTATATTTGTTACAATATTTTATTTATCCTTTAAAAGACGTAGGAGAAAGAGGTAATGCGGAAAACGAAAGAAAGACACAGCCTTAAAAAATATGCCTGACAGGCGGTTCAATTAATATTGTTACAAAAAGACAAATGAATATAAAATATAGAAAAAAAAGACGTGCTCAGTTACGAGACAGTCTGTCCTAGTATAACTTTTAAGAGACTCATTTTAATCGAACTTCGAACACCGCTTAATTTTAATACAAAGTCGAATAAGCAAGTGTATGAATAAAACTATCATATAAGTGAGTGGTTGAACGGTGAAATTTATCATGGAAAATGAGAAAAAGAGAATGAAATGTTTCAAAGGTACATCATCGGTATCGTACTGAACCAAACACAGTCTTGCAGATAAATTTTCCGTGCGAATCGCTATGCTGAGAAATATGTCCCTAGATCGACAAGCTGGATCGAGGCTCAACGAGTGTTCAAATACGCTGTTTGTACGCGTGTTTCTTTCTTGACATTCACTAAATTTTCATTAAAGAGAGACAAAGTAAAAGTATCGAACAATCACAACTTGGACTTGGTTTTTTGTAGTTTTGAACCCTTGAACTGACAGGTTATCAATAATTCTACGTAATAAAATGTTAATAAAGGAAACAGTAAGCATTTCTACACAGTATAAAAAAAATACCGCGTTTCTTCGTTTACATGTAACTGAGAAGTTTTATTTTTTATAAAATGATAGAATCTCTAAATTAAAAACAAGTAATCCAAAGTAAAGTTAAGAACAAGTAATAAAAATTACTTTCTGTAATTCTGATCCATTCTCGTTTCCTCTTTATTATTAATTTCATCATATTAGTTTTCATATATCGTTAATTGAGTTTAATATAGTACCACTTCGAAATCAACGTTTTTAGGATGCATGCTTATAAAAGTTTTACTGTAGCACTTATCGATTAAGCTCGTAATTCTTCCTGCGATGCATATTTGTCACTTATCTTCGTCGTCTTCCTCGCAATAATCCCATTCCTCTTCTTGTGAGTTTGACCTAAACAACGATGCTGCTGGGTAATCATCCGGTTTCGAATCAGAATTATTAAAGCCGCAAGAAATGTCACATAAAAACCCTACAAGAGAAGTAATTATGTTATATTAATATTTAATATACATACACAATTATATATATATATATATATATATATATTACTATATATATTACTATATTACTATATATATTACTGTATATATTACTATATATTACTATATATATTACTATATATATTACTATATTACTATATATATTACTGTATATATTACTATATATTACTATATATATATATATATATATATATATTAATATTACATCATTATTATTTTATAGAAAATAATATTCAAATAATTTGCACGGTGTATCTCAGTAGCCATGATACAATCGGTAAGGTAGTAAATTTACGTAAAGAAATAAATCGTAAATACAGAATAAAATGTCTTCATACAATGTTTCGTTTTTGAGTAAAATTGAGTTTGAATATACATTCGTTTAGTATACATGATATTAACTAATTACCAAATAGCGTGATTACTAAGCACCCTGTGTAATGTCACTCCAAAAAAAATATTTCCAGGTCTAAGAAAAATACGAAAGTAAAACCTCTGATCTTGCTCATTAAATCTTCGCCCTTTTCTTTTCCAGCTTCTCCTGCGTCTTCATCCGACTTCTGCATTACATTTTGATAAAAGGTGAGTCCAATGTCCATAGCGTGATTAATTATAAATTGAACGGTACAAAGAACCATGATGATCAATATCGGTAGACATAAAGTAGTTTCTACGTCGTCCAAGAAAAGATTCAGCCATTCTGGTAGCAAATCGCAGCTCATCTTCGATTCAAAATTTCATCAACAAAAGTCTTGAAAATCTTCGGTCTAACCCTTTACTTTCTCAAAATAATAGCAATCTTCTTAGACGCGTTTCGTTTTTAAAACACCGTTTTGTGTTTGCGAAACAATATCGTGAACCATATTCTTGTTAATTTAGCCGAAGAAAGAAGTCATTGCCGAAATACACTTGAACGTCCTTTTTATAGCACTGAATCGGTTCAAAAGCTGAATGTTTCGTACAAATCGATTATCGAATCAACTACAACTCTCGATTAGATATGAGAGCGCGAACGGATGAAAAATTTAAACGAAGAAGATTTCTATCGAAATCGATTTCAATCAGACGAGCGGATTCATTACTTTGAACAAGAAATCAATATATTATTATGTTATAAATATACCTACAATAGTATAAAATGAAATAAATTAATATAAACATTAAACTTATTTTAGATCTAAAATGCAAGAGGCGCCTATATTTTGCCAAACATATTTTGAGAATGAAAAATTGAAGCTTTGTGAAAATGTAGTTTTTATCATTCTGTAAAGCTATTTAACAACTGAAAAGCAATTTTCGCAGACCTTAATTTCTACAATTTTTGGAAGTCGCACAACAACTGATTGGCACTTTTTATATTCTTGAAGAATTGTATTATCGAAACCAATGTTTCTAATAGTAAATTTTTTAAAATTGGCGTCAAAAACTATATATCATTTTACTTTTTATATGTCTATTAACATTGATAGAACACGTTTATAATATAAAGACCGTAACGTTTATGGTTACTATAATATGTTAAAAATGTAAAAATTAATAAAATTCAATAATACAGATCAAAATAAATGCATAATTATAATGACAATTATTAAAAAATTCATACCTGTCTATCTGGGATAAAAAAATTAGATATAAACCTTTCCGTAGAACCGTATAATTAAATAGGCTGCAGCGTAGAATACGATAAATTTTTGTGTATATTAACGTGCAACCAAACAGGGCAGATACTTAATTTTATAGATTCTTGTATATGCTAGTGTGGGTCACCTTCAGCATTTGGCCCTATGGTGCAGCGTCTGTGTTGTGAAGCAACTAGAACTACGAGTGTGAGCACTTCCATTTCCTCTCTGCTATGACATAACCTATATAACATAACCTCTTATGTATTGATTACAGAACATTGTTTATTTGTGATATATACATATTTAAGATACAAAAGTTTGTTATTATAAACAAAATTGTTACTGTTGTAAATAAATTTTTGATCTTTTTAACGAGATAAAATGTCTACTCGTTGGTAAGTACATATTATTGTTATTAAGGAATGAAACGGAAATTTAAGAAGGCATTTGAAAATTGTATATTAAGATGAATCGTTTAACTATTTTATATTTTATTGACATGGTTTTATCTACTTTAACAGGTACCCCTTGTACCAGCAAGGTAATCCACAACTTAGAATATTTCTTCCAAACTTTTGGTTGAAGCTTATAAAACCACAACATAACCAACCAAAAAATGTAGTAGAGTTTCACTGTTCTATGGAGATGACAAGATTGGATGTGAAGAATTATTTAGAAAAAATTTATAACATACATCCTGTCCATGTGCGTACTAGGATTGCTCTTGGAAGAACTTATATACCTACAGGCATTAAATATGTTGTTAAAGAGGATGATGTGAAAATAGCTTATGTTACTCTAGTAAGTATTAAAATAAAAACTCAATTTTTAACAAAAGTAAATCTTCGTTATTAACATATACATTTTGTACGATTTCAGCCTAAGACCGAAACATTTACATTTCCGGATATAGTTCAGAAAAGAAGTAAAGAAGAAGAAGATAAAACTGAAAAACTATTGCACGAAGTAGAACAGCTCTTTCAGAACTTTACAGAAAAGAACAAAACACCTGGTTTTCCCAGTTGGTTCGCAACGTAAAATATCAAAAACGTAAATTTGCTAGTCTGTTGCAACAATAAATGAAGTCTAATGTTAACCAAATTAATCTGTATTTTCCCTTTTTTATTTTTACATCTATCACAATATTTTAATATAAATATTTGGTGATTGCATTAGAAATGATTGAATTAAATAGTCAAAATAAATACAGGTATACATCTAAATTTCAAGAACAAATTGAAAATATAAATTAGTATTGATATGATTGTTTATATAACAAAACATTACACATACTTCATGATTGTACTAGAAATAATTGTGAAAATAAATGTAGAATGTATACTTACATATCAATAACAAAATAAATCATTATGTATATGCATGTATATGTATAGTATAATGTATTATGTATTGTTATGTAATTCATATACTATTATGCAAGGTATACATTTTGTTTTCAGACGATTCAATATTCGCTCAACATAAAACCATAAGATTTACATTGGGGACATTGTGGAATATCAAACAAAAAAACTACCTGTAAGAAAGGAGTAAATAATTAGGAGAAATTAACTAATAATTACAAAGGGTAAAATGAAAATTTAGATAGAAAGAGTAGGTGCAAATGATTTCTTCTGCTTTGTACTTTGTTTAAAAGTATGATATATCAAAGGCAACATACCTGTGGATGAATTGGACAAAAGTAACGTACTCTGCCCTTTGTCCAGTAACCACAAACATTACATAACACGACAGTGTATGGTCTATGGCAAAGGCACCTATCCGCAGGTAAATTGCTTCGGGCTATCCCTCTTCCTCTGGCCACTCTTCTTTCATAATTATTGTAATTCAAATTGACGTTCATTTTGGCTGTCTATTCCTAATTAAATCATACAATGTTCACTATTCAATATTTACAATAAAAATATTTTTTAACATAATAATAACAAATATAATACATATAGTATAATATATATATAATAAGAACAATTCGTATGTTCCTTATGAAATATGTCCAATATTATAGCAAACAGAGCACAAAAGAAAACTCGTTTCGATTTAATTAATACTTTCTAAGATGCGTTTGGTTCACATTAATAAATGTAGAGTTAATGAAAGACGCATTTCGAATCGTAAATTCATGACACAAATACCTATGCGCAAATATGATTCACTCGTATAGCCACGACGCTTTTGGTGCTCTCAAGCAGCGTTTAATTTCCGGTTCGCAAGTAATAATCGTCTCTTTGTGACTCGCTTTTAACGCTTAATTCGTATCGTTTCAACAAAATAAAACGATGCTCGTATCTACGCATCTACGCATCTAACACGTGTAAGAGGATGTTACAAGTCCCAGAAAATGAATCTTGTCAATGATAACAACAAAAATCCAAAATAAAATAATTTATAAAAGCCTTTATATCTATACTATGTCTTCTTAAATCTTAAATATCTTCATACAGTATAATAATTTATTTTTAATATACATACATACATACCCTTTTCAAGTTACCTGTTTTTTCGACGCGGCGAATAAGAAATAAACCACTATAAAATATGATCACACGGATTAAAAGGACAGTCGAAAATTTCAAAGGAATGAATTTATTTAATAACAACACAATTTGGAAGTATTGCAAATGTGAAACAACTTCTTTGTCGAATAGAAAAGCTAAACGATCAAATACGTCTTTCTTACTGTGACGCTAGCGGGTTTCTGATACATGAAACGTACAATCGAGGCAGATAGGAAAAAGAAAATAAGAACGATGTAAACATACTTGAAATCTGCCGGTTGTCTTTTAACGCGAAGTCAAACCACTCGAGCTTGATCGAACGTGTTGATTTGTCACAGTATAACCAAATTAATCGTTTCTTCTCGCAGAGATTATTCTGTAATAAAAACGGTCAAACTTTTGAAAATTATGATCGATTTAAGATTGAGAGTATATTGTAACGGAAGTAGACATGGCGAGAAGGTAAAACGATAATCGACCCATTGATCGATTTAATTAGAAGTTTACATATATAGAGACGTTGTTAATTCCAATATGGTACAATGTCTCCGAGGTGTCTCGATGTGATTTTTCACGCGTTTACTTGTTTAGGGAATTTTGGAAAAAATCATTCAAATACTTTAAGGTATCTACTTTAAGATTCTGAAATTAGATATTCAGAAAGAAAGTTAAAGAAGCTTTGAGTAAGTTTTTCAACGATATTTATAAATGGCGGTAACCTTTACATTTTAATTCGATGATTTTTATAAATTGGCTAACAACAATAATCTATACAACAGCGTAATATTTCTTCATTGTCTTTTTATAATTTAATTGCTTCCTATTTTGTAAGTTGTCGAATATTTAAGACGTAATATTTTACAGGTATTTTTATTGTTTTTCAAAGATATATACAGGTACGGAGTAATCGATTAATCATTTCTGAAGTTATGAGAATCATTTGTGAACGTTTCAAAAATTGTCTTCTCTTTATCCGTTCATTGTTCAAATTCAAATTATGTTAAATATAGCATTACTAAACAGAGTCAATTTGTATTCTTCTTGGAAAAATATTTCTCATATATTTGTGTGCCGTTTATATCTTTTACTGTTCGGAATCAAAAATATCTCAGTGTGCCATTGCTGTCGATGCTTGCGATTATATGTAAATAATATAATTAATATTAATGCGAGCTATGATCAAATAATATTAACAACGCATGCTCTAAAATATTTGAATTTTAAATAAGCATGGAGGAATTATGGAATTATGTTACGAAGAATTATGTTAAGAAGAAAATAGAGTACAAGTAGTAATATACCGTAAATTAAATGTGAAAGAGTAACCGTATCTGACCGTAAGCATAAAGCGTATCTGACTCAAATTTTATTCCGGATTCATTTTTATCGCTTGTTTATCACATTCCTGATGCGCGGGGTCTGGATGCATTCAAAATTCGCGTATCCACGGTGAATCGATCTAACTTTTCTCATCGAAAACCATGGCGTCCGGTACAATAGCTGAAAATAAACGTGTCACAAATTTAAGCGTATCTAACAATCACGGCAGGTAAACAAGAACGAAAACGAATGTGATACAACATTAAGAAAAAGACTTAACCCATCAAGGATGGTGTCTGTACAATGTGCACGGACTGCTTGGCTATTTTCGGGCCCCAGCCTATTGTATCCTTGGACTATGCGTTTATCTCTGTTGTAGTTCTCTGTTTGTAAAGCGTATCGTATCTCGTATTTTCGATGGTGTTTATACCTTCGGTTGTTTATCCTATATATTCGGTCCTACGAAAAGAATCGCGTGCTATCCCTGAAGGGTTAAACAATACGAAATAAAGCAAATGATTAGCTATCTTTTTCTTCTTCTTCTAGAAAAGTTCTAAACATTTACAGAGTATCGGCAAGTGGAACGGACAAAACGAAAGTGACGTTTTGCACGGACGTGGATAAATCTGTAATAGTACATAATTTCGAGAAGAGGGGATGGGTTCAAGTTGGTCCGGAGGATGACTGGAATTTTTATTGGTAATAATTACTTTTTATTTTGCGGAAGGAAAAGAAGTAAGAGATAAAATTGTATTATCCAAATGTTTTTATTCTGACTTGTATTATTTGAAAATTCTACGAAAGGAATGAATTAAGAAAAAGTTACACAAGCTTTTAAAATTATTTTAGGGCAGTCACGCAATCGTGCAGGAATATATTCAGTGTAGAAACAGGATATAGGATGGACGATAAACAGTTAAATATCCATTTTGTTAAAACATAATGCAATTTTTAAATATTCATCGTTTATTTTATATTTAGTGACGCACGAAAGTATCTAACACTCGTATAAGACTTTTATGAACATCCTGAATTATGTGTATCATACAAAACTTTTCATTTTCATTAATAATATAATAGGATACGACACTATCGTGATTTAATTGATAAAGACACTATCGTGATTTAATTGATGAAATTTCAAACGAAGTTGAACATGTATATGCAGTTATTTGTTACATGAATAATAATATTTGATGACATCATCTTTACCACTAATTCTACCTTTAAAACTATTGTTCATGTTTTATTCTAGTTCTTTTTTATCAAGTATAGGTTTGCAGCAAATAATTTACAACTTTTAAGTACGTTTTCATGCTTATTTCAAACTTTAAACAATATAATCGTTATAGTCGTATCTTATTATTATAACGCTAATCAGATCTAAAAAAAAAATCTGTATGATACACACAATATATTCGTACAATTTTCTTATGGCTAATATTTAAGTAGTATCTCAACTTGTAGAATAATTAATCATTTCCCGAATCATTACGAATTAACTCGAAAAGACTTGTTGGTGAAAAATATAAAACGCTACCGGAAAGAATTGGAGCGCGAGGGAAATCCTTTAGCGGAAAGAGGAGATGGCCCGGGAAAATACCTTTATCTCGATTTCATACCTATCACGTTTGTTTTACCGGCAGGTAAAATATTGTTGTAATATAGTATAATGTATTATAAATATATATGGCTTCCGAATATTAATATCAGCGCCATTGTATATAATAAGTTATTATTATAGTTGAAATACTTAATAAGATAAATTTATTTTAGACTACAATATGTTCGTCGAGGAATACCGAAAATCACCACAAAGCACGTGGATTATGAAACCGTGCGGCAAATCACAAGGCGCTGGAATATTTCTAATCAATAAATTAAGTAAACTGAAGAAATGGTCTCGAGAAGCAAAAAACCCATTCAATCCAAATTTAACGAAAGAATCGTATGTAATATCCAGGTACAAGATGATCCTCTACAATTCATCTAATTTATGTTAAAATTGAGAAGCTTTTTGAAAAAAATCTATAGTTTTATTATAAATATATGGATGCTAAATTAATAATATTAAAACATAACTTAAATGAAGAACGTTGAAATGAAAAATATTTTCCTATTTTCAAAATAAATACATAGGTACATTGACAATCCGCTTCTAATAGGAGGAAAAAAGTTTGATCTAAGGCTATACGTTCTTATTACGTCTTTTCGACCATTAAAAGCGTATCTCTTCAAACTAGGATTTTGCCGATTTTGTACAGTCAAGTACGACACCAGTATTCAAGAATTAGACAATATGTATGTTCATCTCACGAACGTGTCTGTGCAAAAGCATGGTGTAAGTGAATTTTTTTTGTTTCTGCAAAGAAAGGAAAAATATATAAATATAAATAGACTGCGGATTTTAATGCAAATTCGTATTTTTATAAACACTTTTACACAATTTAAATTTTGCATAAATGTATAAAAATTCGAGAACGAAATATAAGAAAAACTAAACGAGAACAACATAGAGTTCTGAAAACATACGAATATTCCAGGAAGAATATAATAGCAAGCATGGTGGTAAATTAAGCGTGCACAATTTGAGATTATACTTGGAAAGCACGCGTGGGAAAGCGGTCACGGAAAAGCTATTCGCAAACATCACTTGGTGCATCGTGCATTCTTTGAAAGCTGTCGCTCCAGTTATGGCAAACGATCGACACTGCTTCGAGTGCTACGGCTACGACATCATCATCGATAATGATCTTAAACCGTGGCTTATCGAGGTTCTTTAATTTCTTAATAATCCTTTCAGTATTTAACTGTATTTAGTATCATTTACCTTACTTCTTCTTCTGGTAACCAATCTTTCCTACATTTCCTACAGGTGAACGCATCTCCGTCGTTGACATCCACTACAGTAAACGACCGAATCTTAAAATACAAATTAATCGACAACATAATTTCAATCGTCGTACCACCTGAGGGTGTCCCAGAGTAAGTGTCACATTTGAAGAAAATTCCTTTACGGGATAAAGAAATATTGTAACATAAAGTAGTTGTAAAAATTGGAAACAAATTTGATAAATTTGAAGATATAAGCCTTTTGAAAGTAGAAGATAGGTTTATGATATTTTGTAAGAAACGAATACTAGATTAGATCAATGAAAACGTTCAATGAAGATCAGAAAAATATATATTTAATTGCAAAATCAAATAAAATGATAGTAACGTGGATTTGGTTGACAATATATCGAATTTAAAAATTGGTCTTCTATGGAAGATGGAAAATATGGGTTATCATGTTTCTTCTGTAATCTTCATTTATTTTTAAAAACTCGATTTTTCCAATTTCAATCAAAACACGATTGTACACAGCGTAAGATGGAACAAATGTCCACCGCCGGAAGCATTGGGGAATTTCGAGCTCCTCCTGGACGAAGAACTCGTCGCTCAAGAGGAGAAAGAATATTCGTCTGGGAAATATCGAAGTTCCTCCAGCAAATGGAAATAAATATTCCACTATTCCTAAACAACGAGAAAAAGTGTCCTTTGGATAAAATATCGAAAGGTGGGATCACGAGGCATGCGTAGAAGCAACAGGCATAGCCTGCTTTAATCGTCAAGGCGCATGTACCAAATCTTCGAAATGCATATATTCCAGTTTATTTTGCTCGCGTACAACACAATTTATCGTAACTTGCCGTGATTCCCCTGAGAAAAGAGACACACGTGTGCTAACATCCAAGGCATTAAATCTTCTAACAAATGTTTGACGAAGTGACACGAACGCGTTATATCAATCGGTATATAAGGGTGAATCTTCTTCGGGGGTGGTTTAGATATGTTCTAACCGGTATTCCGTCACGCGATACGCTACCCGAAAGTTATGATAGAATTATACTAATCCAATAAAAGAGAAGTTTCTCGAATTTGTTAATAATAATTATTTAATTTCAACCTTTGCTGCTATAAATATAATAATTCTTATTAACCGAATGTAACGATTTGAACTATTAAAATAATCGCAACAGAGAAGAATGGAGAATAGTTTATGCAAACAGGTGTTGTCCGTGAGTACGAAGTTTTTGGTAATCGCAGTGATTTCTCAGACTATGGGTTTTGTCAACGTTACTCCAGGTAAGATTAAAATATTCTATTAAATTTTTTAAATAATATTCGTATTAATTAAATGGACAATCGAATAAATACATTCTAGCACGTCAGTCTTTTCTTTTTTTTTTTTTTTTTTTTTTAATGAATGGTAGGTCAACAGTTTGTTTTTAACGGTTAAAGTATTTTTATTAAATGCTACAATTTTATTAAAAATATTTTAACTATTAAAAATATCGTTGATCCATCGATAACTATACGTAAAAGAGTGGAAAAGGATCGTAGAAGGATAAAATATTAAAAAGTATAAAAATTAGTATTAATAGAAACATACAACCTTTGGCGACCCTCGTTTTTCTGATGTAGCAAGCAGTTGTGCGTATGAATGAAATAAACATACTTTCTGTGCAATTTGTTTCGATGGCTGACACAACAACGACTTCTTCTACTTGTTTGGGTCTCGATCCAGTTTCTGTTGAGCGCGATGGCGTTTGATATACATCACGTTTAAATACATGTCCATAAACCACTTTTTTTTTTTAATACGAGTTTATATTATTAATTTATTCCAACAAGCTGTATTAATTATGAAAAAGTGTAGAAATTCGTCCTTATCAAATCAAATTCAGATAATGTAAGCAAGTTGGTTGCTTCGTTAAACATTTTGTACTCATATCTATATCAGCAATCGAGAGATTGTTCTTTTTTCAAGATATAACTTAATTACAGAGTCGCTAATAAAGATTATTACGTGCTTTATTATTAGAGCGTAACAAAATTGATTTTAAAAAGACCAATAGATATGCAACGAAATATCGATATTTGCAAGAGCGAAGATGCTGCTTTTTCATCTTAAAGCGACATTAAAATAAAAGAGAACAATAATGTAGAATAACTGCGATCTTCAAATGGTATAAATTCAGTTTTATTTGTTTGTTCAGCGTATGATGAACATTCCACAAGAGTGTACAACGTAGGCGTTCTTATGGCTTCTCGCTTGAATAGTCCTTTCGATCTGGAGAGATGCGGTCCAGCCGTCGACTTGGCTTTGGCCGAAGTAAATGACTTCTTAAGCGTGCACAACGTAAAGTTGCGCAAGGTTCAAGGAAGGTAAGACGAATGTAAAAAATATCCCATCGATACGTTTCCTAGCCTCCGTTTCTTGACCCTTGGACGACCAATCGTTTAGATATGTTTATGCGTAGTAGGGTCGTTGGTTTTACGTCGTATTTTTGTTTGCCGACAATTCGCTCGTAATTCTTCTCGTACTTGTTTGTGCGTTCTATCAATTGACCTTCTGTTTACGTAAAATGAAAGAAAAATAAGGGAAGTAGAATAAAGTGTCTGTGCCCTAGATTACGTGTATTACGCGCGACCCTGTGTAAACTGATTCACTTTTGACCACGCGTTCTCATCGCTTCCATGTCATTACATTGATCCAATTGGACAGACGTTTGCCGTTTGCACAAAAGACAGGCCTTCGATGCCGTGACTCGTTGATCGTGACCACTGTTTGGTGAAACGAGATTAGTCGTCTGAAATTTGAATAAAATTGGAGAATGTAGTAAATTTTGAAAAGTTAAAAATAATATCAACGTTTTCAATTTTTTATAAAGGAGTATCAGAGTTATGGTTGTATATTTGGCTACTACAAAATGTTGTCACCTTAAGAGCTATTTTTAAAAAGCTTATGTCTAACAGATCTAACAGATCGTTTTCATTTTCTACCTTCAGTGTAAGAACGTGAGCTGCAAACATGCGAACGTGCGTATCTGGTCTGCGAACATGTATATCTGGTGTGAAAACGTGACCTACGAACGTGCAAATGTGGCCTGCAGACGTGGCCAGCGAATTTTGATTTTTGTCCCGAAGGCTCGTTCAAATTTCGCATTGTGCGTCATATTAAAATACTATTATTTAGTCATAAAATAACTTTTAAACCGGGAAACGAACAGAAATGTATTTATCGTGTTCTTGCCCGATCATATTCGATTAAAATATCAAAAAATATATATAAAAACCATCAAGTGCTGAACAAGTACCGATTACTAAAATATCGATGCCAAATATCAGATATCGAATATCAAACTTTCGCTGTAAATCTAAAACTAATAAAAGTCCAACGAGTGCCAGGTTTGCCCTGTGCGATCGAACGACGTAGAATTAGACTAATTCGACAGAACGAATTAATCCACGTCACAATCGGTTAACGAAGGTAGCGAAGGGCAAGGATGACCGAGCGTGATAATATCCCTAGGATCAACCGGTATATCCAATCATTGGCCATTCAACGGTGCGATTTAAATCTATCATTATTTCCGAGTGGTACTTTACACTTGAAATGACGCTGCATTCTGCCAGCCCCCCCAACAATTATCGATCATTCGAGTCGTAGGTGCGTTACGAACGTTCCACGGGTTCTCCACGGGGATATCTCTCGTATACAACACCCTGTTTCGATCGTTTCCTCTTTTCCCTTGGACCGGTAATTCGATCGCAACCTGTTTGCACGACGAAACACCATCATCCATCAACTCGTTTGCCCTCTGTTCCTTTTCCCGGTATTGTTTGATTCCTACAACCCATTGTCCCACGCTTCCTTTTTGTTCCGTCGTCGACTCGAATGGGATCGTGTTGCGGAGAAAACGGCGCACAGGAAAACACGTGATCCTGAAAGATTGCCGACAAATAGTAGACCGGGAGGTCACGTTAAAGCGGACCTTCTTCCTTTGGATCGATCCAAAGAGATATATAGAACGACGAAGAAACAAGCTTCGCAACTTTTGTAATAGATAATATTTGACAAACGAAGGAGAAAAGATTTTTAACGTTATATCAAACTTTTTCTTCGTGTCTTTTCGTTGTTAAGGAATTTCTCAATTTTCAGACAAATACGAGAAAATCGTTGTTTGCCGTGTAATATTTACGAAACGTTGAAAAAAAATGCAAAGTTTCATACTTTTAATAGAAATTTGAATACCACGTTTGTTTGTTTTTTATTCTAATATTCGATACATTTCCATTTTGAATTCTTTTCATCGTAATTTCTAGTAGAATTATGAATGCAAAAATAGAATTATAAATTGGCCAGGTACAATACAATTCTACAACTATTCGTTAATCTTGTTTCGTTTTGTAGATTTTTTTTATAAACTTCATACTTTATTCAACGGGATTGTGAATTTTAAAAGACAAAATTATTAATTAACTAGGAATAATATAACCTTACGGTTATATATTAACGATCAATTAATGAAATTTTAAAAACTGCAACTCTATGATTCGCAGCTATCCGTCGTGTAGTGGATCCGCGGCACCAGGTTTAGCCGCTGACATGCACTTCCGGGCGAACGTGATCGCGTTTATCGGTCCAGCCTGTGCTTTCGCCCTGGAACCCGTGGCAAAACTCGCCGCCTATTGGAACACTCCCATAATCACTGGAATGGGTGACCAAGTATCGATCATTCTAATTCGATGTAGCTCGTCAAAGACAAACAGAAAATGAACCTTTACGCTTTTAGAAGATATTTGTATCTATTGTTAAAAATCCAATCCTCTCCACATTCCTAACAATAACTCAGACATTTTCTTAGGGATATATCGGCTGCTAAATTATATAGAAAGTTAATAGAAAGTTCAAAGAAGATAATATATATAGCATGAATTGCACGAATAAAATTATATAATTATATCCGTAGTCTACTCGTTAACAATTATTTACATAACGCTGTTCGTTTTCATATTACGACATTTTCAATTCGATGAAGCCGCCATCGGAGGAAGAACTGTCCGTAACATCGGGTATCCTTGGGAGAATCAATAAATGGAAGAATGAAAGCTCGGTAAGGAGAGTGTAATTATGCTTCTATGTTCGTTAAGTTAATTGATCGCGTTTTTCGCTTAATTATCGCATGTAACGGAAGCATTTAGGTGGAAGAGAACACGAGATATTTCTCCTGATACCGCATCCCTATTTACGACTTCGTTAGTATTCTTAATTAGTCGCGCGCTTGTTAACGCGACTAATATAAAACTAAAACGTATATCATACGCGCGAATAAAATAACTGAAAGTCACAGGTAAAAGAGGCGATAAGTCCATTTTTGTATTTCATAATTTCAATTTTATTTAATCTGTGAAGTTTAAATCTATCTTTCAGCTATAAATTCCGTTTTAGATGGCAATAAATAAATAAATGAAAACTTTCTGCAATTTATAAATCATATTTCAAAAGTTGCTTAGAATGTATCATTCGATCCTGAATTCTTGCTTTCAAGGGAATCTTCAAAGACAAAAGCAAATATCCAACTCTAACAAGGATGTCTTATTGCCAGTGTCGACTTCGACTGGTATTCTCTAGTATATTTAAAGAATTTGGATGGTCCCACGTAGCGCTGATATTGGACAGATCCGATCTGTTCTCGTGGACTGTCGGGAAAAATTTGGAATACGGTTTAAGAAAAGAAGGGCTGTTGAAGTTCGTGAGAGAACTCGATGGAAATTCCGAGGACGAATCGTACCATTATTATTTGCGCGATGCTAGTATGTATGCACGAGGTAAACGTCACACATATATCTGGATTTCTTTCAAATTAACATTTCTAACAGCGTATTTTTTCTGTTTCGAAATTAACACGTCATTCGTTTTCCGACAGTGCTGATCCTTAGTGTTCGAGGAACTCTGGTTAGAAAGTTTATGTTGGCTGCTCACGACTTGGAAATGACGAGGGGAGATTGGGCGTTCCTCGATGTTGAAATATTTCAAGTAAAACGAAAGTTTCTCTTCTAAACATAGGGTGGTTAATAAGCTACCGATCGACAAGAGATTTAGTAACTCGATACTTTTCTGAAAATTATGAAAATTTTTTTTCTATGATACGAAAGAATGGTTTAAAGCGTCCACTATTCTTTAACTTGGCGAAAGTAGACCGATTTTTCAAACTAAAATAGGTAAATCAATGATAGATGAAGTAAAAGTAGATGAAGATAGCGTGCAACAATGTCACAATTAAACGATGCAGAAAAATCTTCAA
Organism: Bombus flavifrons; assembly: GCF_040668555.2. Taxonomy (NCBI): domain Eukaryota; kingdom Metazoa; phylum Arthropoda; class Insecta; order Hymenoptera; family Apidae; genus Bombus; species Bombus flavifrons. The sequence continues at coordinate 11,608,167 of NC_138456.1, forward strand.
AGCTTCCTTTACAGATGCGAAACGATTAAAATCAGTCGGCACTCAGCCGGCCAGCCATATCAGATACAAATAAATATGCGATTAATTTCATTAAATATGTGTAGGAGGAAATTTATGTGGATGAATAAAATTAGCGTGTTAGAAATGTTCAATCCGAATTCAAATTTAAAATCCAAGTCAGAACGCTTTAATTGGAATTGAAATTGAAATTCGAAAACTTACATATACGGAAGTGTTATACAAGACAGGCAAACAAATTTCTTTCCCTTTTTAATAAAAATTCAGGGAGCCTATTGGGGTGACCACGATTGGCAGGTTGACGACGAGGATGATGCCATTGCTAGAAAAGCGTACGAGGCACTGCTCAGAGTATCTCTTTTACAACCAACCAGTCCGAGATTTCAAGATTTTGCTGACACTGTTCGCCAAAGAGCTCAAACCGACTACAATTATTCTTTCTCGGAAGGAGAAGAGGTATTAGTATCCTCTTAGCCTATAAATACCGGATAAAGATAACTAAACTAATAAATACTTAACGAGTGTTCGCGGACAGTGTTATACTTTCAAACTGCCAAAAAACCGATATCCATCGTATAACATAAGGAACGTAATAAAACTTTTACTACATTTTAAAAGAATTCTTTTTAACTTAACAAATCCATCGAGTAAAATGAAGTAATAATACTAGATAATAATACTAATAATAATAGATAATAATACTAAATAATAATAAACAAGCACAATGAACAGGTCTTATCGCGTTCCAGGTGAATTTCTTTATCGGAGCTTTCTACGATGGCGTATATTTGCTCGGAATGGCATTGAACGAAACTCTGTCCGAGGATGGAGATATCACAGACGGCATATCGATAACGAGGAGAATGTGGGACCGAGACTTCATTGGTATTACGGGGCACGTGAGGATCGACGACAATGGAGATCGCGACGCGGACTACAGTATCCTGGATTTAGATCCTATCACGGGAAGGTCAGCGTCAATTAAGCCAGCCATTCCTCCGATCCGTTTGCTAATCAACCGCCATTCTATCAGTCAACTGAGTACATTCGAACCAAAACCGCCGCCACTGTGAAACCCTCGAATTTACTTTGAATACCAAGCAGAATTTTGACGAACCATATATACATATGTATCACGTATACTGCAATTAGATATTGTTCTATAAATTTATGCAGATTTATGCAGATGCTAATATTCCTTCGAAATTTTCTAGGTTTGAAGTCGTTGCGCACTATTTAGGATTAAATCGAGAATATAGTCCCGTGGCTGGGAAGAAGATTCATTGGCCCGGAGGAAGAGAAGGTCCTCCTGCCGATGTTCCGGAGTGTGGATTTCTAGGAAACGATCCTTCTTGCACGTCCAGGACTGAAGCGTATACTTTTGTCGCTTATACCAGTTTGGCCCTCGTTGTGTTTCTACTCGTTGCTGTTACCGCAATATGTGTGTTGTACAGGCTAGTAATATTTCCATTTTACAGACATTATCGTGTAACACGGTATTATATATTATATATAATATTATACGATTTTGTATAGAATTTTTTGCCAAGAGTGTTGAAATTTGTGTTGAATATACACTTTTGTCTAGAATAATAACATTTATACACGTATATTTGCAGACATTTAAGGGTGTCGGCTGATCTGAACAACATGTCCTGGAGAATCAGACCTGAAGAACTGCTTCTAGAAATAGGGAAGCCGTTCTCTTCGAAAATTAATCTACACCAAGCGATAGCTGAGGTGAATACTAACGAGTCGAACGAAGAAAACATAATAAAATCAACTCTGTTTTTACAGAATTTTGGATTGGAGCAGCGTATTCGTCGTGGATCGCAATTCAGCTGCGAATCCTTACCTCCAACAACGGTATTCACCACCGTTGGAATTTATAAAGGAGAAAGAGTGGCTATTAAAAAAGTCACTAAAAAGAAGGTAGTTGACGTCACCAAGAAATTATTGTGGGAGATTAAACAAGTTCGAGACGTTACATCGGAAAATACTGTCAGGTATGTTAATAATATTCTATTATCATATTAAGATTGTGTAGCAACATAATGTTATAATATTGAAAACAAACTGTTATTCGCAAGATGAAATGTTACAAACGAATTTCAGATTTATCGGAGCTTGTCTCTGTTCTCCATCACCGACCGTGTTAATCTTGACGGAGTATTGTCCTCGAGGTTCCTTGAAAGACGTCCTAGAGAACGAAGCGATTAAATTGGATTGGAATTTTCGAATGTCTCTAATCCACGACATCGTTAAGGTACAGCAGGTGCACATATTGTGTCACAGGTTCATTTCATCCGACTATGCAGAATTTCAGTTCTATGTTAAACAACACGTCCCTTTCACGTCGTGTTATATAATTCGTGATAATAATATATTTCAAATTTACATAAAAGTTACATATTTTATGTTAAACAAAAAATATTATCATTGCTATATCAATTTACCTAAATTTACGTAAAAGTTCTTTTATTTGTTTATCCCAAATTTCGTCACCGCCTTCCATGGTTATTTGTTATAACTCATATAATTTATATTTCTCACTGATTTATCGATATTCGAATAAAATTTGCATAATATTACTAGAATTTTGTAAATACAAAAAAAGTTTCATTTTATCAGGGAATGTCTTATCTTCACGCCAGCGAGGTATCAGCACATGGAAAGCTTCGATCCTGCAACTGTTTAATCGATGGCCGTTTCGTCTTAAAAATTTCAGACTTTGGTCTCAAAACACTCACTACCCCGTCTGACTTAATAATGGATGATAATTATTATACCAGTACGTAAGAGCAGTTTATGAAAAATGAATGGAACGTTATTGACCATTATGCAATTATTGTTTGATAGAATTGCTCTGGATCGCCCCGGAACTGTTGTCATTAACTGTGACACCAGGCAGTGCAGCAACTCAGAAAGGGGATGTTTACAGTTTCGCGATCATCCTAGAGGAAATCGTGGTTCGCGGTGGCCCATACGAATCTGTGAAATCGTTTATGACTTCCCAAGAGGTATGATAGAAATTTTGACATAATTTTTAGGATGTGGTATGATATCCAATTACAGTAAGAATTATAGAAAATAGCTATAAAATTGATAACAGAAAAAAAATAATTGCAAAGATAATTACAGAAAAATAAAAAAATTAATGACTATTAATCACTATGATTATTTGCAGAACAATAATAAAGATTAATCTTTTAATGCGATTTACCGCGATTTGCTGTGATTTACTGTAATCATGTTCAAGTATCATGCCACATCCTGAAAATTATACATTTTTATTAATATTGTTAAGTATTGAAATATTTATATCGTGTTAGATTAGCTTTTCCCGCTTACATATTGTCAATAATTCTTGTACAAATTGCCCAAAGATCGTCGGCCGGGTTGCAGCATCAGAAACGCCATCATTCAGGCCGGAAGTGACACCAAAAGACTGCCCACCTGATATCTTATCCCTTATGGAGAAATGCTGGAACGAAATCCCAGAAGAACGACCAACATTTCATGCAATTCGCGAAACTATACGTGGCATTATGAAGTAAGTCTTGTATTTGTCCGTAAAAAAAAATACAAATTTCTTTTCTTCGACAAAGCGCCTTTATCTAAAACTGAAAATGACGTTAGATTTAAAAAAAAACTGTAACATTCCAGAGGCTACTGTGAAAATTTAATGGACGATCTATTAAGACGTATGGAACAGTATGCGAATAATTTAGAAGCCCTTGTAGAGGAGAAAACGGAACAGTTGAGTCTTGAAAAGCGCCGTAGCGAAGAACTTCTGTATCAAGTGCTTCCAAGGTAACGATATATTTAAAATATTTCTAAATCCGAAATTTCTTAAGATTTCTACATTTCTTAATATTTCTAAACGCTGTTTCTTTCGAGAATAAAAGAATTTCTATGTTTATTTATAATTAAAATATCACAGGCAAGTGGCGTGTCAGTTAATGGCTGGAGAGCTGGTTCAACCAGAACAATTCGAGTGCGTGACAATTTATTTCAGTGACATAGTTGGCTTCACAGCTCTCTGTGCACAAAGTACACCAATGGAAGTGGTGGATTTTTTAAACGACCTCTACAGTACTTTCGATCGCATCATCGAATTCTACGATGTTTACAAGGTACTTCAATATCAATTACTAAAACTAAATCCAAAGCTGTTGTTCAACTACGGATATTTATGAACTTATGAAAAATTTAAAGATGATAAATGTGTAAAACATCCAAAGTAAAGTAAAAATATGAAAATATGAAAAATTCTAATTAAATATGGATTAAAATCCATTTTATTCAATTTATTTTCATAAATATCCGTAACTTAATGCAGTTATTACAATTTTGAATAAGATGCTCGCATTGCTACTAACATATAATATAATTAAACTAAGGTGGAAACAATAGGAGATGCATACATGGTAGTGTCTGGGTTGCCAGAAAGAAACGGCAATGAACACGTGAGAGAAATTGCCCTGATGGCTCTAGCGATTCTCGATTCTGTACGTTCCTTCACTATAATGCATAAACAGAATGCACAGCTCAGTGTTAGAATTGGTGTACACAGTGGACCTGTTTGCGCGGGTGTAGTTGGTCAAAAGATGCCACATTATTGTCTTTTTGGTGATACAGTAAATACTGCATCAAGGATGGAGTCTTCGGGACTACGTAAGTCATTTTAAATCATTTCCGGAAAACCTCGTGATATTAGTATTTCTATATAATGATTAAATATAATCTTATATAATATATAATCTTATATAATATATAATCTTAATATAATATATTATATAATCTTATATAATATAATTCTATATAATGATATACCATTAAATTTTAATTCTAATTTCAAGTTTATTTAAAAAAAAAACTTTGAATCACTTTGGATCACTGATATTTCCTTTTGCTTTTTTCATTCCAATCCCTTTCTTAAATATGTTTGATATAGCGCTACGCATACACATTTCTGAAGCAACAAAATGTATATTGGATAAGTTTGGAACATTCGATTTGGAGCTCAGAGGTGAAGTGGAATTGAAGGGGAAGGGGCGAGTAACTTCTTACTGGTTAAGGGGTTGCTCCGAACCAGATCTAAGGCCACCAACACCGAAATACCGGAAACACAGCGTTAGTACGCCGGACAATAATTTAAATCCTCTAATCTTCCCGCCTAATAATACAAATGGTGCAAAAGCCAACAACAATACTTTCATTAATTTATCCGAATTACAGCAGACCGTGTAATCTTCGTAAATTTAAAGGTAAAGTGTAAAAAGAATCAATGTTCCATGGTAGATGTTCTTACGATTTAAAATTAAAGCTAGGACTCGTAATTATAATAAATTTATTTTATTTTTTCCTATTACAATATGTCGATTCGGGATGTTTACATCAATAACATTTAATTTATACGTAAATAGAAGAATCTATAATAGGCTTTTGTCGTCAGGCGTGTATATTAAATTGTTCATTTCGATCGACATGACTGTTCGAAAAATTGGTAATATCATTTTTATTCTGTTTGTGAAACAGTTCTACTTACCGATATCGGTGCAATTTAATATACTTGTCTAACAACAATGATCTACGTAAAGCTCCAGTAAATTGGAAGAGTCAACAAAAAAAATAAGAATTTCCTAAAAGAAATGGAAAAACACACTTTATTTTGTCAACTTTCACTGTGTCAAACTATTCGCGGTTTCAACGTAGTGTAACTTCTTTCTCAATGTTTCTTGCTGAATAGACTACAGCAGAATTACCATCTTTATCTTTATTATCGTTTCCGTTAAACACTACTAGTAATCGGTCACAAACCTCTGTATTTTGTATTAATGTGAAACAAAAAAAATGTAATATCAAATGTTTTTTTTTTTTTTTCTTTTGAACTTCCTAATAAAAGATATATCATGTAGATGTATGCATTATTTTCTTATCTGAAACAAATAGCTCTCACAGCAAGAAGCCTATTGCAATCTGCCTTATCAGGTAAAGGTAAAGACAGGTGAGAAGTTCCGTTTTCTTCGTCGATGAACTCGAATTCGTGTATTCTTGACTGTACTTTCATGTCCCTGAAAGGTCCATTTAATATCAAATAATGTAGCTATAGCGAATACTTTGTCTTTTTTTTAAATCAACTGTAGTACATTCAGGAGCATATTTAACAAATTAACTAAAAAAACAATCGTTGGTTATTACTATTACAGTTACAATTATTATTTGAGGATACCTGTGCGTCCCGCTGCTTAGGCTGACCTACTTTCGTTCATGTAAGGAGATTTGCTCACGTGCAGGGATATTTTGACCGATTTTTAATTGTCAATAACTAAAACACAAAACCGAAAACGCTGAGAGGAAATTTCCTCTCTATAAAAAATATAGTAAACGATTAATTTCTCTTTCTTAGGCAACCTATAATTGCTTTCATTATTGCGCCATTTTGTCATTCTCACACTTGTCCATTTTGAGTAGAAAAGTAGATATAAACTTTTTCGTAGAACCGTACAATGAAATAGGTTTTTGTCTATGCTAGTGTACAAACAAACGCGGCAGATCCTTAATTTTATAGGTTCTTGTACATGCTAACGTCAATTAAACTCAGCACTTGGCCGCATAGTGCAGCACTACTAGTCCAGAAACAACCATTTTCAACACTGTCATTTCCTCTCCGTTAAGGTATACGTATATATGTGGGTAGCGGTAACACGTTTAGTCCTAAAGAGAAGGTTACCGAATAAAATCTTTAACAACATTGTAATTGAATAACGACGTCTTATTTTAATTTACAATATCAGGAACATACCAGGTCTGTATGAAACCGGAATTTGCCTATAGATGGCCCTAGCTGATAATGTAGTTATCACTAAACTGTGTCATTGATGCCAAAAGTCTTTGTTGACATCTCACAAATATTTTCGACTCGGAACAATACAAGTTTCATACAACAGCATAGTAGTTTGTAATAGCGTTGAACATGTCAAATTTTGTGCCTGGATACTACGATTTGCGGACAGCATTGATTTTCTGTTACCATTTGAAGAAAACTGCTGCAGAATCGCATCGAATGCTTGTCGAAGCTTACGGTGAGCATGCTCTTGGTAAATCACAGTGTTTTGAGTGGTTTAAAAAATTCAAAAGTGGCAATTTTGACGTGAGGAACGAAGAACGTGGAAGACCACCGAAAAAGTTTGAAGACAGCGAATTGCAAGCATTGTTGGATGAGGATGACGCTCAAACGCAACAACAACTCGCTGATCAATTAAACGTGACACGAGAAGCCGTCTCGATACGTTTGAAAGCTATGGGAAAGATTCAGAAGGTTCCACATGAACTGAATGAAAGACAGCAGGAAAACCGAAAAACCATTTGCGAAATGCTGCTCGCCAGATACAAAAGAAAGTCATTTCTCCACCGAATTGTGACTAGCGGTGAAAAGTGTATATATTTTGAGAATCCTAAGCGTAAAAGATCATGGGTAGATCCAGACGAATCACCGACATCGACTACAAGACCAAATCGCTATGAACGGAAGACAATGCTCTGTGTTTGGTGGGATCAGAAGGGTGTGATCTATTATGAGCTGTCAAAACCTGGCGAAACCGTTAATACTGAGCGCTACCGACAACAAATGATCGATTTGAATCAAGCTTTGCGTGAAAAACGACCAGAATATCAAAAAAGGCAACACAAAGTAATTTTGCTTCATGATAATGCACCATCACATACAACAAAACCGGTCAAGGAAACGATCGAAGCGTTCAGTTGGGAAATACTTTCGCACGCGGCTTACTCACCAGACTTGGCTCCGTCCGATTACTATTTATTTGCATCGATGGGACACGCACTTTCTGACCAGCACTTCACTTCTTACGAAAATGTACGAAAATGGCTCGATGACTGGTTTGCCTCAAAAGAGCAACAGTTTTTTTGGCGTGGCATCCACCAATTGCCAGACAGGTGGGAAAAATGTATAGCTAGCGATGGGCAATACTTCGAATAAAATATTTTTAATCATTTTCATACAATAAACGTATATTTTCTATACAAAAATTTCGGTTTCATACCTGGTACTGTATCCTGCTTTTAAAGCTTTATATTCATTGGATAATCTAACACGTCTTTCTTTTAACGGGGTAAGTTATGAATTCATGATTATACTGTATATTTATAAATGTATATGTTTATAATATTTGAAGAAATACACTTTGTTTAAAAAACGACGTTAATTACCATCGTAATGAGATTAAACACAAATCTGCAGATGATCTTGATTATGATTTTATGTTAGAAATTGTAAATAACAAAGTCCCAGCAGATGATGATAGAGAAAATTTAATTACAGATACACAAGGAGGATGAAATGATCAAGAAACTATAAATACCCAGATCTTTTAAAAAGGGAAAGGTCATGGAAAATATAAGGAAGGAATTACCTTACACCTATAAAGTACCAGAAAATTTTGAAAAGTTACAAGAATATTTGCAAAATTATAATACTGATTATCGTAGATCGTATAACTAAATGTAATCATTGCCCAACGAATAATACAGATGAAGGAAAGTTGTCAAATTTATTTTTATTTTTGTTGCAACATGTAAATAATCATGTTGTAGGAAATGATGTTGGAAGCATAGTTAATGGTTTTCAAATTATTGATAGGTAATATATAAATTTCTAATAAAATTTATTTACTTGTATTATATATATATTATATTACACATATTTATTTCAGATTGTCTCTTTTCTTATACGATCTTGCTCATCTAAATCCACAGAATGTCAAATCTGTTGTACAAGGAATAATCAAAGAAAAGCATGATGACTTTGAGAAAGATAAGAAGAAATACCCTGGCCTAGATACAGTATGTTTAACATGTAATTATATTAAAAATATATTTTCAACAGTAGTTAATTATAATCTTCTAATAAAAATCTTTTTCTTCAGCTTATTTTCTTCAAATTGGTGCGTATCAAATTTCTTTGATATTTCCAACGTCTGATTTTAGACATCCTGTAACTACTGCCTGTGCAATATTTATGTCTGAAATACTATTTAGATGTCGTATTAAAAATAAAATAGATATTTCAAAGGGTCTTTTTGTATGTACACTTATATTAGAGGTAATTGTTACTACTGCTGTTATATTTTTATACTCGAACATATTATGTGGAAATGCAATACACTATATTAATAATATTCCATTCACATTCACAGTATACGGTATTAAGTAAACGATTTGCTCCATGTGTGATAAATTTCTTACACGCAATAATTTACGTATCCAGTCCTAAACATCTAATTCAAGATATAAAAACGATACCAATCTTTAAAAGAATCAAACACTCAGGAAATTTATTAATACTAGACGAAGATCAATCTAAGTTAGATGTTAATCCAAGTAGTAGCTATATGAAAGCGTCCGATCTGATAGACGGACCCTTAGACGATGATTTCAAAATAAGAGCATTATTAATAGCTGTAAATTTATTGGGAGAATTTAAAAATCATCTAGAAGAACTGGAAGCTGTGTATTCGATATTCGAACCAATTTTAAAATTGCTTAAATCGAATTCTTTTGACAAATATCCACCAAACGTGAAGAAACATATTATGCAATTACGAAAAGATTTGGAAGAACTAAAGAATAAAAAATTAAGATATATCATGGTTGAAAAGAAGAAAGCAAAACCATTAAGACTATATGGGCCGTGAATTGAAGCAATGTATGTAAAAATTGAACTTACAATTTCAAACCATATCGTTTTATAAATTCAAAAATGTTATTAAGTTTCGTATATTTTTTACAGATGTGGCGGTAAGAAACATAAGGCTATGTCCAAGGAGAAAGCTGAAAGAGAAAAGTTGTTACACAAGTATAAAAAATAAATGAGAGGTGCTATGCGTGAAATACGAAGAGACAGAGCTTTCTTAACGAAACTACAAATAAAACAACAGATTAAGAGCGATGAAGAACGTAAACGCAAGGTAAAAGAAATCTTTGGAGAAGCTTCAGTGCAACAGAGTGAATTAAAGAAATTAAAACGGAAGAAATAATAGTAAGAGAATAAACGGAGCATTCTGGAGTTTGTATATATTATCTCTCTTAGACAATATTGCTATTTTGAATGATTTTGTGTAAGATTGTATTAACGATGACTTCGGATATAACGAATCATGATCGCTATATTAGCATTTCTTAAGATTCTTATAATTTCATTAATTATAGTAAATGTAAATAAGCATTTTCATAAGAAAATCTTTTAATGCATTTCGTTTATGAAAATAATACTGTAATTGTATTATACGGAGATAATTCACAACACAAAATAAAATTCTCTCATCCACGGCTTAGTTTTCAAGAAAAGCGAATTCGAAAATTTGTCGAGTGTACTTGAATTTAGTTAATTACTCATTGGAATAAACAATCAGAAAAAGGTTATTCTCCTTACGAAAATAGATAGAAAGTGTGATATAAAATTTTTCAATTCATTTTTCCTCTTAATTTTCAAGAAAATAGAATTTGAACGTGTTTAGTTAAGAATTGTCCTAGTGTACATGTATAAGTTTTCAAATCTATTTTTCTTGGAAACAAAGCATCTTGTGAATAAATTTTATTCTACATTTCTGACTTATTTTCATATGTAAAATAATCTGATTATTTATTTCTATCTAGTCTGGAATTAGCAATATTCAAATATACTTGACAAATTTCCAAACTCGATTTTCGCAAAAACGAAGTGTTATACGAAAAAATGTTATTTTATATTTTCTTACTTTTTCATAAGGAATCACCTTACGCCCGCTTGTATTATATGTACATATTCTTCGGCAACACACTGTGTATATATATATATATATATATATATATAATAAATGGTTTCTAGAGATATATTTCTTACTATTTATACTGTACTTTTTTAATTAAGATATTGTTATTCTAAAGTAATTAAAATGAATCAAATAACCAGCTTTTTCGCGAAAACTTGTGAAATGAATTATATGCATTTAAAATTGTATCTTTTTTCATCATATATTCTGGTAAAACTAAGCAAGTTTCAAAATTATTATATATATTATTACATGGAATTTGAATACGCTTAAACTGAAATTCATCACTATCTGTAATTTTGCAGACAGGTACTGATTTCTTTTTTAAATAAACAAATGAGTGCCATTTATCAAAGTATTCTTTTAAAATTTCAAAATTTTGAAATGACCTCATTACTGCATTTTTTAATTGTAAATCACGTTGGTAATCAATATTATAAAGGGAATTTCTTAAAATTTCTTTAAGTCCTTCTCGTAACAAGAGCTGATTATGTAATTTCATTGCCACTTTCACATCATCGTTCATTTTCACTTTTTGTGCAATATACTGTTCCCAAAGCAGAAAGTACTTTCTCAAAATTTTGTGTTCCATCATGGAAATCGCAAGAAATTCTTTTTTTCGTATATAGAGAACATCTTGTAACTTGGAGTGCCAATGTAAAATAAATCTTTTCAATAGGAAACCAATGGCAATCTCATTTAATTCTTGTTTACGAACCATTTTTATTTTGTACTGCCGAGAAAATTCTATCCAATTGAAAAAGTATTTACGAGTTACATTCAATTCCCAAAATTGAATCGCTTGATATAACTTTTGTTTCTCTTGTATAACATTGCAAAGCGCATTTCTCCACTTTTCTATGTAAATATATTGCAATTGTAGCATAATTTCCTTACTTTTATCGTTTAAATAAGATAATCTAATTCTTTTCTCTTTTCTATAAGCAGCATAGTTATAAAACTTCTTTAAAGTTTTAATTGTCAACTTTTTTTCATAAAAATTGCCCGCTGCAAGTATCTTTCTTCTTTTGCATTTTTTTTTAATTATATATAAACGCCAATTATTGAACATTATACTCTTTTTTCTGTTTTCAAATATGTTTCTAATTTCATGACTTTTTATTGAATTTTGTAGACTCATATTATACCAGTCTTGCCATGCAAAGAATGTCTTTTGTACAAGTTTGAAGTTGTAAAACATTTCGATATTTTCATTCATTGTCTTCTCTGTGATGGATTCATTTACACACTACATGGAAAAATAAAATTTAATAAGAACAATGGTAAATACAATTCATGGATCAATTAAAAATCCTACCGATATAAAATGTTCAAAATATCGTTTTAACAATTTTGTTCTATTGTATACAGAAACACGTTCTTCTATATTTAACTTTTTTAGTTTGTATTCATGATATATTTTCCAAGCATCAAAATATTTTATTAACAATTTACTTTTATAATGCATAATTGCATGTGCTATTTTACTTTTTTGTAATATAAATTCACAACTATTAATCCAAATTCTTATGAAAGTTTGTAAAACTTTCTTTGCATAAAATTTACGTGCCTAAATTGAAAGTTATTTATAAATTAGAACTCAATTACACGAGTCAAGTGTTAATTATTAAATTACCATTACCTTATCAATTTTATCTTTTATAATTTTTTTCTCCTTTTGTAATGCTACATATAATTTCCAATTTGTAATACAGCTTTTCAAACAATATATATTGTAGAAAGCAACAGATTTTTCTAATAAGGCTCTTTTCTTATTTGTCATTGAAACACAATTATTCCAATGTTTAAAATAATTTCTTAATAAAGATTTAGAATAATGTGTCTCTGCTTTTTTATAATTGACAGAAACTATAGGGTCATTAGTGCACTTATCCATAAATGAAACAATATTTTTCCATTTTAATAATACATTTTTTGATAACGCATTCAAAACCTTTTTTTGTAATTTTTTGTGATAAAAATAATCTGCTTTATATTTAGCTCTTCTTGTATGTAATTTGTGTATAACATAGATCTTCCAGTATCCAAAAACATTTCTTAATATTGCTTTATTATAAAAATTATCATGCGATTTCCGAGTAAAACTAAATAAAGATAATCAATTTTATATTGTTATACTATTAAGTTGATTTTTGATATCTTACTTTCGAAATTGTTGAATATTAGTATTTATATTTGACATTTCAGTCTTATGTATTGTATTTTGCATAATCTTAAATATATTACCATATTTAATTGTGGGATTTTGTGACAAAGTGCTTTTAAACCAATAATGTAGTGATTTCAATTCTAAATTATGCATATAATTATAATGAATTATCTTTTTCATTATTATATCAGTATTTCATTAACATTCTTCCTATTATATAGGTATTTTGTAATGCTAACTTCATTACATTACTTAACTGAAGTATGACCAATATTAAAATTATGAAAGTGATTCATTGTTTTTAGTGTACTATTTTAATTGACAGAAGAAACAAATTTTTTTAGATATGAAAATACATTTTTATGCAATACATAAAATAACATTTATCATCACAGTTTGCAAAATTCAATTCTCTCTGCTTCTGTAAATATTAAACTTCTAGGCATTAAACTTTTAGATCCCAAAATAAATATTAAAAATCAAAGGAGGAAAAAAAAAATAAAAAAAATTTAAGAAATATGATTAATAAAATCTAGCAAGCTAAACGAATCAGTTCTGGATCTTGGAACATTATAATGAAAAAGTAATTGAGGAACTCTTGTCATCCACGAAAAATTTCAATGTTGATCGAATATTTATTTCAATAAAATAAAACGTATTGTATTCGTCGTAGTATTTATAATGAATTGGACATTTTGTATTGGTAAAATTAATTGTGTTTGTGTAAAAATGCAACAGGATTTATATATAATATTTAATAATATAACCTCAGTAAGTATATTGACAGATAGATATGTACTTTACCTGTTAAGAAAATTATTATTTTGCATGGCTCATAATTATATATATTTCTCTTATTTTATCTTTACTACTTCTTTTTCATCTTTATTGACACCACTCTTCTATTTAATAATATAAATAAGGTATGGCTGAAAAGATCCTGAAAGCAATATTATATAGTTGTGAAAGTGCTAATAAGAATCTAGAAAATTCAAAGGAATATAAAAAACTACTAGAAGAAAATAAATTCCTACCATCTAACGATATATTCAATGCACTATGTTTATCTTTAACAAAACTATTGACATATAAGGTATCGAAGGAGGCATATCAACGTTATACTGTGAGACTTCATGTAATCGTGGGTATCTTGTGCGTAAAAGTATATACAAAAAGTTTATTGTATTATTTCATAATTTATTGTTATTTCAGGAAGTTCTACGAGAATGGTGTAAAATCAATGATAATCTTCAAAATTTCGAAGTACTCAGAGATGAAAAGCAAAGCTTAACATTACTAAAAGGCTTGTTGAAGAAATATTTAACAGATGATACCTTAGACAGCTGTGACTCAAGCGATAATCTATTATCCTTAATCAGTGCTTTAATATGCCTGGCATCCACAGATTCATATTATAAGTGTTACGTAGAAAAGTCGATACTAAAACTAGCAGAATTAGAAACCTGCGATGAAAGTGAATATTTGTTATGTTATGCTGTACAAGAAAATTCCAATTTAGACCTTAAACTTTCAACCATAGAAACCATATATGAGTCACAGAAATGCAAATTAATAGAGCAACCGTTATTAAATAATTTCATATCATCGTGTATTGATTTAAATAAAGATGACAATATAGATGATTTAGAGAATATAAATTTGGTAGATCAATTATTCAAATTTGCCACTAAATCTTCATATATCTTCTTATTAATATGTGCATTCCTAAAGGAATTATTAGTACAGTTAGATCATGCTCCTACAGTTGTGAATTTTATACAGTCAATTTTAAAAGGCATTAAGAAACATTGTGAAAAACAAAATAAAGATATTGTAGACCTTTACCCGAGAAACGTGCAATCCCTTGTAATTTTACTACAAATAGAACCTACACATCATACAGATGATTCTAAAAATGGAACATTAAGGATGCTAAGGGATATTTATATGGAAGATGAAGATACTGTAATAACTCTATTGTCACATTACCCGCTGTGGTTAAAGTTATTTGGACAACTTTTGAGTCCAAGTGACGAGATGATGTGTTCATATAACGAGGAATTGAATTGTTTATAGTAATAAATTGTAATAAATATTGAATAGTACAGATTTGTTTTTATAATTTGTTTTAAGCAATGACAAATGTATTTATGTATTTATGATATAAGACAATAAAAGAAAATCGAGATTTGAAAGTTGTAGTATCAAAAGAAAGTACCTTTATTAAATCACTGTCTAGCTGCATAATATAAATTTAATAGTTTCGAACAGAATGTAATAATTAACTTAAATAGTTCGCATACAACAGGTGGTTTTTATTTTGTATGTTTGTTGTAGTACGCGAATCTCAAGTCATATCCAACCATTAATCAGACGTCTTTATTATAAAACTTATCGTCTCGTGTTAAAACAAGCAAAGTATTTAACGATACCGATCCATCTCTACTTAAACAATTGAGAAAAAAAGAACAGAAACTCAGATCAAGTTATTCAATACTTCTTTTCTCTGCTCAACAACACTTACGTAGGGTTCCCTTTTTTTCAAGTTGTGGAAAGAATGGTGCATTATGCAATTTCGATAGATTGATATTAAGAATAAGAATTACCGTTTCCCGAATACATTAACGAATACGCATATAAATGTTTCCCCTACTTCAATTTTTTCGAAGTTTTAAAAACAAAGAAACAATTAACAACACGATATAATCACGTCAACTTGAGAGAAATGAACTAAATTTGTATGGAGAATGTAATTAAATCAACTTTAAATTTGGATAATGGCGCCGAAAATTCAAATTACAATTTATCAATATATTTTCTTCTAGCGGTTGATAAAATTTGCATGCAGAAAGTTTTCGACAACAATAGAAAAATTAGAACATAAAAAAACATAAAAAAATTTAGTAATAAAAATTTAGCAGAAAACTCCATTGATACAGTAGAAGTGTTGGAATACACGCGCACGTACCACCATTCGCTCTATTAACTAGAAACCCGTGTTCGTTTGCAATGAATCTAAACGTTTCGACAATCAAACAAGTGAAATATTCCCGTAAGATTTGAATGAATCTGTATGTTTACAAGGAAATGAAGCTACGCGTGAAACGCGATACATGAAGTATGGAACACAAAACAACAAATTAAACGATACTACACTCGAGCTGTGCATTCTGAATTGGATCGCGCCGACTTTTGTCGGTTCCTTACGCGCCCTTCGCTCGCGCTTGCACGCGATCAGCACGCATGCGTGCTCGTACAGAACGCCATCGCAGATATTTAAACTTGGACAGTTTCTAAGCGCGGCACGCCTTGAATCTCCTGTGATGCTGTAGAACCGCTAGAAACATTCTCTTCGGACATCGTGCTTTTGCTCGTGCTTGACGTGGTTATAGCAGAACCAGAAGACAACGGGATATCGGTGGTTGTCGGGACTTGAGAGGCAGGAGCGGACATGGATTTTTCAGGACTGATGGTGGACGGTTCTGCTTGGCGTGGCAGGGATTTGCGTCGTTTCAAGGACTCGCGTTGCCGTTGATCGGCCTGCCGCTTTTCCGTTTTGTTCTTTACGCCAGCAGGTTTCTGTGTTACCTGTCGAAGCCAATATATGAATGCAGGAGCTTCTGATGGGTAGATGAATAGTATATACCTTAAAAGAGCCGTTTGTAAAGAGGAATGACGACAGAGTGCCGGGAAGAACATACACTGAATTTAAATAAAACCTTTATAGCGGGAACAGTTCGACCGTTTACAATCATATCGAAAATAACTTTTTCATAATTCGCTCTATTTCTTCCGGGAACTCTAATCATTCTATAGGGTGACTCGCATAGTCGCGACCAGCTATAGCTATTTGCAAAGTGAAAGAAGTTACAAATAGATATATTTTAAGCGAGATATTTTAGACAAAGATTTATAACAAATTAGATTTTGTTTGAATCATAGATATAGTCTTCTCTTACATTTTTCATTGGGTTTCACTCTACAAATAGCAATAGATCGTCTTCGAAGCACGAATCACCTTGCGCATAAATAACATGATCAAAAATAGGCACTCATCACGAAATTCTAAGTAACAGTACTCTTTTGATTTAATCATAATCTTTGTCAAGTACGATTTTGAAATATGTTTCTCTCTCTCTCTCTCCCTCTCTCTCTCTCTCTCTCTCTCTCTTTCTCTCTTCTTCCTCTAACAGAAGCGATTAAAATCGTTTAATACCAACATTTATCTCCTACATGTTTTTATGCACGTAATGATCCATATAGTTCCTTCGTGGTACATCTTAAAGATATAAAATATTCCTTTTCTAACACAATTCACTGGATTCACGTTTAAAAGCGGTCTCGAAGTATCAACGAGACCTCTGGAACGATAAATCTCTTTTAGAATATCGAAAGCGAATGTCGAAAAAGCATTGACCTCTCTTATTGCAACTTCCATGAAATAAAGAAATAAAGAAGTAAAGAAATAAGAGATAAAAAATAAAAGATCGAGCTACGGTTTATTCTTGTGACACGTGTTTGCAATAAACATGAAAGTTTTTCTTTTCAATGTTTTCAACGAGGAATTAATTTTAAAAACACGATATTATCTAAGAACTTAAAAATATCTTTTTAATTACTTTTCATATACATGTTAGATGAATAGCTTTGTAGAATATAAAGATTTCTATATTTTAATCTAAAAGCACAATTAATATATTTGTTGCAAAATCTAAAGAAATTTCGTGGTTCTATGGTTCGTCTGTTGTGAATCATATTCTGTTTTAACAATCGCATATAATGTGTTTTCTCCATAAAGATAAGAAATGTAAAATAATTTGTAAATACAAAGAATCCTCGTTGAAAGAGAGGTTTGCAGCAAAAACGTGTCTCCACGCGCGATTTACGTGCACAATCGTTATTTGCTCTATCGACGGAAAAAGGAGATGCAAAGGGTGGGGATTGGTTTTGGATTATATGGAACGCTTCACTCTTTATACGTCCACGGTGAAAATGTCCAGGTAAAAGTATAGACAGTAGAAATGTTATAAAATGAAATACTCTGTTACCTTGTAAAACGTGTTACATTTAACATCGAGGCGATGAATTTTTTTTATCGTTTAATGTTTTTGTTTTCAAACGTGTTGTGAGCCGTAATAGTAGTGTTTCTATTTTTTTTTCTTAATTGTTTTTTGTTTTTTCAGTTCCTTTTTGTTTTCATCGAAGTTGTTTCGTCGAAGACACAAGTCAAATAGACGGACAGCTGTGTTCATTTTAAGCCGTTATGCTTAAAATGAATGTTGATTTCTCTTATCGTTAGTGTTTCTTTTAGCTTTTCCCTTCTCCCTCTCTCTCTCTCTCTTTCTCTTTTTATCTCCCCCCAAATTTTTTGTCTCTTTTTTTTGACTTTCTCGTCTTTTTTAATCACACAATTATTTAACCCCAACAAATATACGCGTACACGATCGTACACGCATATCATAGTGTCTAACGTGTACACGTGTACGCCAAGTGGTTCGTTTTCGTTTTTATTCTATTTTTGCTGGGTTTTTTTTTTCTATAGTAACACTCTTTCTGCATCGTTCCTTATATATATATGCGGGCGAAAGATCGTCTACAACCGTTATTTACAATATGGTCGACCAATGGCGACAGTATCGCCATCGCGTGTGATCCACTCGTACCGTACGAGCACGCGTCGATCGATCTTTCGCCCTTTCCCAACTCGAACTTACTCTCCATCATTTCGCCTTATTCATTTTTCATTTTCATTTTTTTTTTTTAATAGTTAATATATTAAAATATTACAAACTATGGCGAAAAACGTTGATTCGAAGAAATAATTAGTATGAACCATATATCCACAGCAGATCATTCTCGTGCTCGTAACATTTTGAAAACTTGACTCGATTAGTTCTTTTTCTTTTTTTTTTTATATAACAATTAATATTATGCTGATATCGATCTTCGAAATAAATAACGTTTAAGAGCAGCGGACTTTTAAACGTTCCTAGCGTTCTTAACGTCTCTTGTAACATCACACCGATGCTGGGGACGACGCACCTTGAAGATAAACGGATACGATTTCACTTTTCCGTTGCGTTCCTTCGGGATACTTAGATAAATTTCGATTTAGGTTACAATGAATTCTCAGGGTTTGTATTGTATCGAACAGACGGATCAAAGTTTTAGAATTGTACATTTCAAGTATCACATAAGAAATGGGTGGTTAGTAGTAGTTACAAACGAATATTACTGACTGATCGATTAGAACGTTAGGTGAAGATTCGGCTTTGGTACCGTAATCTATCGGCTCGTTGCATTCTTCGATCGTTCGAATGCAGAGTGCTAAAGTGCTATGGACATTAAGGCGAAATATACGGAACTGGGAAATAGATCTACTATTACTCCTTATAACTATTTACAAAGTTCATCAACCAAAGCTTATCAAGAGAAATAATACAATACAACGTGATGAAAAAGGCACAACAGTTGCATTTGTAATAAATCTTTTTTTTTTAACCATGTTCAATGAAAAATACTATGCACCATTTGCCAAAAATATTTGAACCCTTTATGGATGAAGGCCGTGATATTTCAGGCAGTGATTCATCGTCATTATCATGTCTTTGTGCACGACTTTCTTCAAACGAAATATATATGTATGTATTTATATGTGTGTGTGTGTGTGTGTGTATATATATATATGCACTAGAAGCAGGCTAACAGTTTATTAACCCTTTGCATTTTCCAACTTTTCTCGTATATCAGTCGGCCATCAACTTTACAAAACTATCCCAACTAACATTTAATACGTGATTGACGATAACGAAGGGGCGATTGTAAAAGCTATTGCGTTCCTTTGAAGTGTTACACCATTTCGTGCCATTATTTGAAAAATACAGGATTAAATCTATTAAGATCCGATCGGCGTATTTAATCTTAGATCGTTCAAGAAATGCGTGCTTAGTGGACATCGTACGCCGAATGCAAAGGATTAACAGAACATTTGTAGCATTTACGCAATTAGTCGCAGTAAAATAAATCTCCGAAATTTATAATGTTACTTCGAAAAGTATGTTTATCCGCAAAATGGGTTGAACTGTCCAATTGCACCCAGCACCTTTAATTACAATCTTGTTAGAGTGCTACGGCTAACATGTTTCGACATAGTTATACATTTATAAATTAAGGAAATTTGATATTTTTTTCGTTTTTATCCTGTGAGTGATAAAAATTGGTCTACCGAACTCGTCTTCGAGGTTGCATCGTCCCCAGGATCAGTACTTGTGTTATTTTTTATCTTTTTGCTTTTTCCTTCCCTTTTTGTAAATAGATAGCTCGCTTCATCGATTATCTCGAGTATACACGCACATGAACACATACACGCACGCATGCACACACGCGAGAGCGCGCTATAAGAGGAAGAAAAGAAAACGCCATGCTTAAAAGATGATTCTCCCTTTTGTTTCTTTTTTCTCTTTTCTTAAATAGTAGAAGAAGGGAAAAAAGAAAGAAAAAGAAATAAAAAAAAAGACGATTCGTCGGTTCTCGAGAATTCACGGAAAAAATGTCTAACGTCGTCGATCGAAGTCACGAGTTGGCGCCACTTTTCGATCTTCCGGCTCGATCCTTGTTCTCCGCTTCTTTTTCTTTCCCTTTTTTTTTTATCTTGCCATTTCTCTTGCATAGCGTTTGCTTTGCGCGTACGGTCTACACACCGGTTTTATGCCAGAGCTGAGTGGGCCGATTAACGAAACGATTAAAAAACGAGAAACCGATAGGAAAGTCGAATAATAAAAACAGATAAGTAAACAGAGAAAGGACGAGATATGACTTTGTTTAAAATTTATAGAAAGAAGTGAAACGAGATTGAAGATTAAATCGACGCGTGAGAAAAAAACAGACCATTCGATGATGATCGACGGTGCGTGTTAAAAACGTGTGTAAAGGGTAAAAATAATAAAAAAGACGAACATGTGGGAGCAAAAGAGAAACAAAATTAAAAAAATCAGCCCGCTCGAGGCTAGTCCTGATTGGTCGATAATCGGGACACAAACTGATGATGGTGGTTCTTTCCTTTTTTCTCTGGTAATAATGGTACTAATAGTAATAATAGTAATAATAAGGAGAGTAATCGTAATAATAAGTATAATGACAATATAATCGTAATAATAATAATAATGATAATAAGAATAATCGCAGCGAGCGCAGGGTTTTCATACCGTGGCGTCGTTCAATCTCCTGTTACAAACCGCGAGAATAAAACAGCGCTTTACAATGCGAGAAAAACATCGGCGCGAATTAGTTTTATAGGAATTTGATGTGTGTGAAGGGGATGGATTAAATTATCTAAAACGCTTTCGTCTTTAGACGACGAGAGCCATACCAGCGAACGGGTATAGCGTAATTACTGAAAGTTCACATGCACATTCTCTCTCTCTCTCTCTCTCTCTCTGTTTGTCTCCTATCGGGAGATTGATTATCGCATATTTAGTTATTAACAGGGTATTTTATCATTGGTTCTCTACGCGTTATAACAGCTTGCGAAACACGGCTCTGGTATGGAAACCCTACGTGATAATAGCAGTGATAATGATAACAGTAGTGGTCAAAAGCCCCACCAAATATAAACGTAGGTGTGGATCTTCGGCTACCTTTTTCTTGTTACTCTCTCTCTCTCTTTCTCTCTCTCCCTTTCTCTCGATCGCTCTCTCCCTCTCGTTCATATCAACATTTGGTAAAAAGGTTCGCCGATTACCAACCGCGCAACGTTTTTTTTTTCTTTTTTTTTTTTCTTTTCATGTAAAACAGCAAACGAAACACCAAGCTATTCTCTAACAATCACCTTCTCCGCTATATGAAAAAAGAACATTCGATAGACAACTAATGATCAATTATAAACTGTGTTAATCCGTGTGTGGCGATAGTAGACTTTTTTTTTTGCTTTACTTCAATAGAGTACCTCTCACTAGACACGATTCAACATATAGAAAGTTTATCGTTATTATTTAATAATAATTATTATTTATCATTTATAATTATTATCTTAAAGCTGTCTAAAGACTCGCTGCGTGGCAGGAGTGTCGTGTTTTTTTTTCATTCTTCATTTTTCCTTTCTTCCTTTATATTACTTTGCTTATTTTTTTTACTGTGTCAAACGATTTTTCTTTTGTGTTATCTTTTTTCTCTTTTACTTTATACTGTCTCTCTCTCCCTTTCTCCCCCCTCCTCTCTCTCTCTCTCTCTCTTTCTGACTCTTTGTGTTTCTTTGTTTTTTCTTTTCTTTTTCTTTTTTTTTTTATTAGTTAGGTACGCTGTAGTCGTCCTCATTTTAATAACGTGTTATGTTTGTTTATTTTTTTTAAATGTTTTTAATGTATGTGTACTATACACGCGATCGCGTACATCAGTTAGACAGTGTGTCTAGATCACCGTAGGTGTACGTGTGTTGTGTATATTTTATATCTTAAATATCTACTACTTGTTGATGCTTTGTAATTTGTAACTTTTTTATAGATCACAATATGTCACACCATCTGCATCGGTTGAACAATTTTCCTTTATGCCTTTTCTTTGCCGTTTCCATCAGAACGCTCGGTTTGGACAATTTTATATTTCTTGTGCACAGATTGCGGGTTCACCGACCCCCTTGAACTCGACGAAACAGTTTGACGAAGCATAAAAAGAAGATTAAAAAAAGTTGGTACGTTGATAAAAAAGGAAAGAACACGACATACGTGCGAAAAATAATTTCATTCGAAGGATATTTTTTTCGCTAATTTCTTTAATCTAGTCCAATAAGTAATAATCGTACGGTACGTTAAAAAAATGAACAGAAATTAAAACGACGATAATATCACAAGATGATGATTACGACAAAGTAGAAGAAGGGATGCGTGCATCGATCTAGTTCAAACTATCTTTAAATTGAAGAGGATCGGGATATAATATCTTTCTCGTTGATTCACCCACTCGTGCGTATTCGAATTTGTTATTGTGATTTATATTTCATATTTATATCATCAAAACCTACGTGCTAAGTAAATTCAGACCAGCCGAAATTGTTGATTTCGAAGGAAATGCAATCAAAGAAATACCTTATCGAAATAGATAATAGGTCCATTGCTAAAAAATAAATAAAATTTTACTCATCTCTTCAAACGTAAACGCGCCGATAACGCACGAATCGGAACGCGTCCTCCATTAATTAAATAGCACTTTATGCGTTTAATGCATCTATGCCGCTCCGCTGCTTTCGAACTCTCTTATTCCGCACCAGTGCGAAATATATTTAGATTATTATTTCGGTTAATCGTTTTTCGATCACGAAGAAACGCAAGAGAACGGATAGATATTTATCTTCATCTTATTTTTTTTTTTTTTTAAATCTTTCTTTCATTATCATTGTTGATATTAACACAGCGTTGCAGAATCAAAGCGTATTAAGATTTTCCTTTTCCATTGAGAGAAATAACTAGACTGCGTTAATTCTCCTTCCGACACGGTCGTTCGTCTTTGAATATTATCTCTCTCTATCTTCCGCTAGCCTTCTCTTTTCCGTTCGTATCATATATACTTTTTTCTCCCCACCTTTCTTTCCTTTTTCCCCATTTTTTTTTTCTGTTCTTGTCACGTGTTTCTTTTTCTTTTTTCTCTTCCTGTGTCCAAGGGCTGGACCTAAGCGACTGCAGGCCCGCAACACCTTCAATTCGATTGATCGCGCGTTGTCAGGTGATACAGTTGCCTGGGTCCACGGACATTGGCATTTCGTTACAATTATACAGTTATATAGATTCTATATAAATACCTAATATGCATTCGTATAATACATACCTAATATGCAATTGTGTTAGAACTCGGCCGTCACTCAAACGTAACGTAATTACGTACGCGTGCACACCGTCTCTTGTACCGTTCGTCTTTCATGATGGAATATTTCTATGTGTATGTAGAAATGAATGCATGTGTGTGTTGTGTGTGTGGATCTGTAGCGCGAGACAGATACTGGGAGCTATCATATTCCGTATATTTTCTGTGTGTTCTATATCTTTTCCTTCAACTGCGTGTATGTGTATGTTTATGTTATCTAATGTCTTGACATGTGTGTGTGTTCTGTATGACTTATGCGTGTACCGTTGTATGTCTGCACTGGAGTCTGTATAATCCGGACACCAGACTTGTATCTGCGCTGCGTGCGCACTTTCCCGTACGAATCGATGAAACAAAACATAACATAATTAATTTTTTATAATATACATGTCATAGGGATTCGTATTCGGCTAGAATCTTTTTTTCTTTTCACCTATATTATATATTATTTCATTAATTACTTTTTCTTTTAATAGAGACGTCGTTCAGTTTGTAAACGAGTGTATATGGCGTCGCGATTGCTAGATTGTGATTCGACGTTCACGCGTCAAGCGAGCAAACCACTTCTTTCCCATTCTCTCCTTTGACTCAACCGTAACGAGCACCATAAGTGGCGAGCATGTTATACACGCGCAAAGAAAAGCACGGGACGAATTTCGTGAAAGGAGCACGTATAAACAAAGTTTCGTTTACTCTGTGTACGAAGAACACTTCGGTCGAGATCCGTTCGACGAGATTTTCGCGAGATTTTCATGCTCACGCTCATTTATCTCGTTTTCTCGGTTAAGTCAACAAATGATTGGCCCGCTTTCCGCGATCAACGGGATTTTAGTCTAACAACGCGACTACCCACACCACGCTCTCCTTTCTCCCTGCGATATAATCGTTAATATAACAACTATTCATTTATTCATAAATTCTGAACGATCAAATTCAATTGTAACGTGATCTCCACTACGGTTCATTTCCCGCTGACTGATCGTATTTCTTTCTTTCATTGTTTCGTTGGAATTGATGAATGTAACCAGAGCGAAATAATAAATCCACCCGACAGCCGATCTTTCGTAAGAAATTTCACAGAAGCGAGAAGAAACAAGCAAAATTAACGAATTAAGATGGATTCGATGGTGGTAGAGAGGAATAGCTCAGGAAATGAACGGTAGTACTCATAACGTTAATCGATGGCAACTCGTATCCACCTAAGGACATCGCGCAATAATTCTATATATCCACGATCCCGTCGTTGCGTACTTCCGTGGAATCGCACGAGCAGCAGACTCGTTTATTTTTTTTTTTTTCTTTTTTGTTTCGCGCACACACACACATCATCTATTCTCCTTTAATCTACTATCTTTCATCGTTTATTTTTCCTTTCCTTCCTCCAGCTTGTTCTGCCCCCTCCCCCCTTTTTTCCCACGATTGGCGGTGGCCGATAGATCGAAAGTCGACGCGCGACCTATGGATCGTTCGCGTCAGGCACCCTTCTCTATCGGATCTGCGTGCAATTTCGAATTTCTATGCTGAACAATCGGCATTGGCCGGTTGTATGAATTCTCCGCGACGATATATATATTTCTTTATATATAGAACCCATTCCAGGCGAGTTTTGGTGTTTTTAGTTGACGACGAGTGACGGTGATAGTGACGGTGGCGATAACGATGACGGTGACGGTGACGGTGACAATGACGATGACGATGTCGATGTCGATGTCGATGTCGATGTCGATGTCGATGTCGATGTCGATGAAAATGGCGATGACGATGGCATAGACTCTGACAAGTTCCTTTAGTTCGCTTAATGACTTGAAAACGAGTTACGGTTATAATTCCAATGTTCGAGTTAAGTTAAAGCCTTTTTCACTTCATTAAGGGAGAGTCTAAATTTGGATTGGGGTTAGGCTGTTGTGAGGTCGATGGTGATGGTACCTGTGCCACCACCGAGCCCCTCCCCTCAGGCAAGACATTTCCTCCACCGCCGCTGTTCATGCCGACGTTGCTTCCAGCGCCTCTTTCTCTCATTCTTTCGCAATAATCTGCGAATATATCACGGAAACGCTCCCAGGATTTCTCTGGTACGGTGATTGCTGTTCTAAAGTGTGTCTTCACCTGTAAAAATGTATTCTTACTTTTATCGTGCCTTTTTTTTTATTTTTTTATTAAACAGTTTAGCTTATCATACTTCAAACTATAGAATACATTAATTTCGTTACGATATCTTGAATTGTCGCCCTGTACTGATGTACCTACAACTACTTTATATAATCAATTAATTAATTAGTAGGCAAGAAATTATTTCATAGCAAAATGCTTTCATAAACGCGTGTCTCATTAGTACTGGCTTTCAACTAGTAATTACGTTTCTGTTCTAATAACGATGTAGGTTAACAACATTCTTATTACATTCTTATACTATAATAGTTTAGGAAATGTAGTAGTATTAAGAATTGGACAAATATAACGTATTTTACAGGAAACGAAATGATTTTGAATCTTGTCGATCTGAAATCTTGCTTGAACTTGGACGCTATACATAGGGAATTTGAGAATTCTGTAGAAAAATACACAGAATGCGCAGAATATTGAACAATATATAAATAAACCTAGAATTTAGTACTCATCATGTTATTTCGTAAGTAAAATAATCGTCTACTTAGGTTCCATATTTTTAATTGTGTTTATAAAAATATAAATTTGCATAAATACCTATCTATTCATCCTAAGTTTTATAATGTTACAATCAATTTGTATATCGAAATTGTATTATCGCGATATAATAATTATTTTATGTAAAGAATGATTTAAATGTGGTTCCTATTCGAGACCACTTATTAAATAGGCCGTACGTTCACAGGAACTCTTTTTTTCTCCCTGAATTCACCCCTACGACAATGTGTCCAACCATGTCAAGACACACCCCGTATTTTTAGCCAGCGATACGCACGTACCTCGGAAATTCTCATGTAGATACCACGGTTATTCTGGCCGATATCAAAATAGAAATTCTTGCTATCCACGCGCATGTACCGTCCTTCTGGTAAGTCACCCTTGAAACCGCCATCGTCCGTACCGTATTCTTCGAGGAGGTCCGTCAAAGCGTCACGGAATTCGATCATACCTTGTGCTGGTATTGCGATCTGTGTCCTAGGTCCTCCTCGTGTTATCGTCTGCGACACCTGTGCAACGAATAGAATCGTTTTAACAAATATTTCACTATAGATTTTCTTTGGAATTGAAGCAGGTGCGCGGTGAAAGCGATTTGTTCGAATAAATCATTTTTTTTTTTTTCAACACGTTTCTTCAGAGTTTTCATTTCTTAAATGCTTTTTACCATCTGAAAAGGTTGACCCTTTCACCTCAAGACGATATCCACAAGGGACAGACTCTCTCTCTCTCTCTCTTCCTTATCACTTAGTGTAGAAAGTAAATGCATTGGCTGGTACATACAGGGTGACTCACCCGCAGGAAACGGCCGCGAGTATTTTCCTTGAGGTCCAAGTAATACCGCCTGTTATCCTTCGTCATTACTTCCGACTTCAGTTTCCCATCATCTGGCACGTTCTCCGAGTTTGGTGGACCTGCAGATTTGATGGTTCGAACAGGAAACAAGTACATATTAAATTTTAGTCATCTGTGTCCTTTTAGTTCCCTATTCTCATTTATTGTAACAAATTATTTATTCTTAATACGATGATATATAGCACTCGACAGTTTTAGATTTAGATAGTCGTATCTCTTGAAGTAAAAAAAGAACCTTAAATATTAAAATATTTAAAATCATTATTAATATATCTTAATTTATTAATACGGATACTAGTAAGTTGAGATTAAATATTGAAATATTTAAGATTCTTTGAGCTTTCGTGGCCCATTCTGTATCAATATTAATTTATTGTTAACGAATTAACATTGTTTGAAATTCTCAGATACAGATTGAGCTTGAATGTTTGTTAATTTATGAAACTTCTTGAATAATAAATAGTTTCTCTTCGTTAAAATTAGATATTATCTTAAAACAAAAGCCGTAACAGGTTCACCGTCCGTTCTGACCTACATGTGAATCAGAATAATTTTAAATTATAAATTTATACGCTGGACTAAATAAAGTGTTACATGCTGCTTCCTCTGACATTACTGCAGATATTATGTTAACCTTTTGTCGAATAATACAATTTTTATATTTCGCAACGAATTTTTCCGAAACGGCCAATAAAGGACAACGCATCGCATTTGTTTTTTAACATAGAATGCTATATTAATATTTATATCCTTCCTATCCTATCGAATTTAATTACTTAAAATACTTTAATCACTCAATTTCTGTCGAAAGTATTCGTATTTCGTTTTATATAATTAAAAAGTTGTAATTAAAAATATGTTTTTCAATAAAAGTTTTACAGAGACATCGCAAAATATAAAAGTAAACATATTCTGTGCCGGGAAGCGTTTTATAGAATGTTCTTGAAGCAATCTAGCCACTAGATTTCTTTGTAGGTCTATATAAATATATTGAGCCTGAGCGATGGCCATTCTTCCTATATTAAAGGAACATACGAAAATTAGAATATACCTATACATTGTCTATATATCGTGGCTTCAATTCTTTCGTTATGTTATAAAATGTACTGTTATAAAAAAAGAAAATGAATAAAAAAAATTAATATTTAGTTTTATAAAAAAATAAATAAAGAGAATCTCCTTTGCTCTCTTAACAGTAGTTTTAAGGTAGTGTGTGGTATACTAAATGATTGGGCCCTATGTCCTATTCAATTGCAGGAAAGTCATTGCATATTCAAGTCGGCATCTCTAATGCTTTTGAAAGAAAAGCTTGTAATCCATACTGCATATATCTCAACATGCGTAATTCACTTGTCACGGCTTTGAGTCAACGATTCATGATTCATGCTAATGTTGACTCACAATCAACATATCAAGATACTTTTGACTCAGAGACACATATATGTTCATCTTTCGAAATGTTTATAGCGGAAACTTGATGTTGTATCTATTATAAATATATATTACACAGAGGAAAGTTATGTATAAAATTAATGTTTCTGTGTTAGTAAGCTACAATGGTCGAAGATTTCTGTCATTTTTATAGTCAACCAAATTTTCCGGCTTTTCCATTATTATGGACAATAATTAATCAAATTCAACGATCACATCATCTTTATGGATATTTTGACATATGTTTTTGCATTGAAATAACAATAAGCTGGCACAGAATATTGCCAATAAGCGTATTTTAATATGCGTTGCACTAACCAAAAAATAATACAAATTCAAACAACAATAGTTGAACTAATTTTAATTTTTAAAATTTTATACTTTCAAGTATACTAACGGTAAAAATGATATATGCATATTTACTAAGAGGAAATTTCTTTTATAGGATCAAGCTATTCTTAATTCTCTCTCATTGTTAATAACTTTTAACAACAAGAAATACAATTTTAATATTCTTCGCCCAAAGCAAGAATAAAAGGAATACTTGTTTGCTGGAAAAAGCCTACACCGAACATTAAAAAAAGAAGAAAATTATAAAAATATTAACAATTAACAATTACCACTAGTTAAAGAGCTTTCAATTCAATTTTACACACAAGTTTTTCCTGCTAAATCGATCCAACATATTTCATACAAAATAAAAATCCATCTTTATGTATAGCGAACGTGAACGTGCTAACACAAATTACGATTTAAAGCAAATCTTTTCTAACCGTGTACAAGCCAATTTTATTTGACAAAATATGACATTCTCTCTTGAGGCACGTATCAGCGATCGCATCGAACGAAATCTCATAGCAATTAGAGATTGCAGTTTACCTAGAGATGCGTAAAAGTCACTAAACGTCGAAAGGTAGTTCCGAAACTCGGATGCTGTGCTAAGTGCCAGGTAGATTTGGCTTCTCCTCCCATCCGCGCCGATCTACAAAACACAAGCATACTTTACTTCCTTCTTTCTTTGCTTTAAATTAACAAACAAAAATTAAGAAAGAAGAGAGGGGAAAAAACGTATCTCGTCGCCTTTAACCCTCAATTGGTATTGTTGGACGGTGACTAAGTCACAAGAATTTGGATCTCTATCTAAAGACTACTTCATTTTTTACCACCTTATTTCAATTCATATTTTACGTTTTAACTGATAGAAATTATCGTTTGACATACAGAATATAAATTAAAATTAGATACCCTAAAATTTAGTAATTATTAATTAATTTTTAATCGTAACATCTCAAACTTAATTCAAGCAGTTGTAATTTGCCTATGACCTACAATACCTAGAATGTTAGTAATTATATTACGGATATGTACGCATTATGTACACTTGTATACCTTTGCATTTCACATAAATGCATAAATATCTATAATCCAAAATACTAGTTGAGGGTTACATGGTTAAATGGATGGTTAAACGTGGCTAACCGAGGATCCCGCTAGCAATAATTTCAGAAATACCTCGGCTACTTTGATAAACCTTCCGCGTCTGTTCTGTTTTACATCAAGATAGAATCTTTTGCTCTGTATTTGCAGCATCTTCGTTGCCAACTCCTGTTCACCCTGCTGACCTTGCTGGCCTAAAACCATCAAAGAAATCTAATTAACTCCACCTTTAATATTCATCGATACTTTACGCCTTACAGCTACCGTTTCCGTAAAACTGTCTCGTATTACCATTTATAATATATTCATACAACCCCTTTGACGTAATAAAGGACTCCATATCCATCAACGGAAGGGAAAAAGGAGCAGTTCCTATAAACGAGAAAACAATACCCTGCCACCCATTCGATTCACCCTTCTCTTATCCTCCAATTTCCCCACATTCCCTCTTACATCTACCGACTGACTCCCAGCACCTAAATCACCCCCTATTCAATGAGACCCATTCAGAACAGGGAACATAGCATTCAACGTATATAAATAACGTTTAAAGAATTCTCCGTTGGTTGAAAAAAGGGACCAAGGGTCTTGGTCGTTGCAGCGATTGCTATGACTGTTTTATGCTTGTTGAAGGGCAGACAGAAGAGGAGGAGGAGGAGGAAGAAGAAGAAAGAAGAAGAAGAAGAAGAAGAAGAAAAAGAAGAAGAAGAGTAAGAGGAAGAGTAAAATGACGATGAAGAAGGAGAAGAAGAGAAGGAGGAGGAGAAAGAAGAACAGAGGGGAGAAGAGTGGCAGGTTAGAGTGACAAGGATGAGGGGTGGTAGTCCGGAAAGAGGTCACCCAGTGTTTATTGGGTCAGCTCTTTGCCGGATTTCCTGAAGCTACGGAGAGAATTTCTGGGTCGAAGTGACGTCGGAAATTCGCCGATCGCTAGCCGAGGACAAGGTGAAACGCCGATGGCTTGTTTCTAACGAAGCTCCGTCGATAAATAAGGCTGGAATCCTGCGGGAATCAAGAAGGATCAGAATGCAGGAGAGAGAGAGAGGGGGAGAGAGAGGGAGAGAGAGAGAGTTGGATGAAATGGTCGACCGATGTTGCTCGTCCTGCTCTCTCGTTCTCGTCGATCAATAACAGCTGCACTAAACGGGTCGTTGACCTGTTTGGCCCCACTCGGCTCACCGGATACACCTCTACCTAGTTTTTCGCGCCATTAGCTTCGTCTTAACCTTTCCTACGAAAGCCGAAGGCTTTTGAACCATGAACAAGTGGCTCGGTCCCATCGGCCACGGTCGTACCGTGCAAGTGTTACATCGGGGCAGAAAGTGTTTCGAGAAGCGTAGAAGATATATGCATATAGGTTTTGAGAAATAAATTGTTGGATTTAAGAAAATTGCCCATACGGATAAAGGTAACGGGGTTTCTGAAGCAATAAGAGAACTTTAAACTTTACATCGAACGTGATATTAACAAAACTAGCGACATACACGGAGAACATTTTGTCGTGTACGAGCAACTTGGTATTCAAAAAACGTTGATTTATAGGTATTTTGATTTTTATAGAACAGAATTAACAACAAAAATAATATGGTAGTAGACAAATTTATACGAAGAATGAAATTGTGATCTTCCAAAATCTAAAGACATCGTTTGGTTAAATAGAGAACAATGACGATAATTATTTTCTGACGGTAAATGATTAGGAATAAAAGAGTAATGGAGTAGCAAAATATAACATAACACAGTTACTACAATCACATTACATATAGTATGACGGTAATCTGACCAAACGTAATATTTTATCATAAATTCATATTAAATATAAATAATATTAGTTGCGTTTGAATTAATCATTTAAAAGTGGTAACAAAAAATAGAGCAAAATATTTAAATCGATAACACATGTCTTTGTGTAAAAAATGACTACCAGTATATAATATCGAATTTCTTACAATTAATACTATAAGAATATCCTACGAGATTATCATTAAATTTGAATAATCATTTAAAGAAGGAAAAGTACGATACACGATTCGAGACACGTAGCCATCCATGCTGATAAGTCAGAAAGCCCGAAGGATTGATCCCCTGCGCGAAACGTGCGTCGAACGATCGATCTAACTGTAAAGGGTTTCCCTCGTTATTACGTACTGGACTGTTGCAGGCTGCCCGGAATTGGGACAGGGCTGAGATCGCCCTGAAAGATCCTGCTCTTGAACATTCTGCTCGCTTATAGACACGCTACCGATAGTTCATGCGTCTGAACCCTGTTGTATTCCTATCCTTCTGCTCATCACCCCTTTCGTGTATTAATATTTATTATCTGTTCCGCTTCCTCCCTTTTATCTTCTCTTTTCCTTTCTTTCGACCTCTCCTCAATCGATTACTATACTCGATAACTCCCTTCTACCGTGAACAAGCTTATAACGTCTTCTTTCGTCGACTATGAGCCGCTCGGTGTGCATCATCTCGCAACCGTTTGATCCGTAGCATCGCGCCTTCCAGTCCGCCTCTATCACGAGCCTGGAAATTGGGACAGGGTCGAGAACACTCCACGAAGAAAGGGCCTCTCTGTCCTCGACATCCCTCTCTCTCTACCTGTTCGTCGATACGTCTTGTTCTCTCGCGCACTCTCCTTCCTTCCTTTTCTTCACCCTTCCTTCCCCTCGTCGTTCTCTCTTCGTCGTCTTCTTCTCACCCTCCACACCCTTTCCCACCCATCACAGTCTCTTTAATCTCCGTCCAACGACGAAAACGACAGTTGGAAAAACGTCTTCCGTCTGGTCGATGGACTTCGCATGATCGCATCAGCGGCCAGCCGTTCCTCTTCTTCGCACCCACACCCCCAGAGTTCCTCCACCCCTTCTCCCAGGCTCCTCCGATTTACAGTCCCTCGGAGAGAGCATAGACACGTACGTTTACCGTTTTTTCTCTTTCCTTTCGTTTGCTGCGCTTTTTTCCATGGTAAATTCATTATAATACGTTCAGGAAATTCTGACGCGTTGACCGTCGTCTTCGTCAGCCTCGAGCTGCGTCTCCGCGCAGCTTGTCTCACCAGTACGCTCGTCCGTCATTTTCCACTTCTCTCGCAACGATTCTCGCCCGTTCTCGACTCCAGCCTCGCCTCCACTACTCTGCTAGGTCACCATTTATTATCAGGAGACGAGGAACCCGGTCGAGTTCGGCTTTATCATGAATCGGTGGAAACTAGCAGTTGTAGATCGACACGATCAAACCTCACGAACATGGGGATACTCCAGATTCCATTTCTGTAGGATCCATTATTTCTTCGTTAATATCGCCACTTTCAGGTTCTAAGACGAAAAGAAAAGAATTATCGAAAGATTCTCCCGATCCCAGATTTACAACTTTTCCATTCTCTAGAAGAATTCTCTCGATTTCGAGGATTTCTCTAACGTTCCTGATCTTCGACGAGACTCGGTCATTATCCTCGAAGCTTCGAACTAACACCGAATCGCGCTACTGTTTTCTTTCTTCACTAACGAAAGTCATGGACAACCGCAACTTCCAGTATCCTCATAAAAAATTCTTTCTACGCTTTTGCAAATCCTTACGGCATTCTATACAGAACTCGTTCACTCTTAACCAAGCATCTCCGTTGAGATTTTTTCACGCGTTGACGAGATCCTCGTCATTGATGGCACACCTCTCTTTCGCGTGAATCCTTACGTAACCGGCACGTCTTCTCCCATTCTTTCTGCATGCACGTTTACATGAAAATTCTACGGAGGACTCTCTTCGCGATCCCGTACCCGTCGACGCATCCCGGTCGCTCGCGGATTTACGAGGCCGACTCGACGTGCACGTCGACGTCGGCGAAGCACGAAGGGGGCGGGTGCATTGATCTCTGCGCCTGGAACGCGACTCGTGGCGCTGCACCGACCTGCCTCAATACGAACTGCATATTTCCGTCCTCCCTTCTACGCTCGACCCTCCGCCACCTCCGTCTCCGCAGCAGCAGCAGCAGCAGCAGCAGCAGCCGCCGTCGCCGCCGCCGCCGCCGCCACCGCCACCACCGCCACCGCTGGGACGTCGTTTCCATGAACGGTCGCGTCCGACGACGGCTGCTCCGCCTTCGATACGTCGACTCTGCCCTCCTCTGCTTTTCCCATGTTTTAATAACAAATCTCTCTCGTAATTCGTGTTATCTTACGTGAGTTGCTCGCATATTCTTTAGCGATTACATATTTAGGTAAAGAGTAAGCTGATCAGTTCTTATCAGAAGTCATTACGAGCGGATACCATTGGTTAACGGATTGTTTTGGAAGTTGTTAACGAATATCAGCTTACTGATTCTCTCGGTGTTTTGGTGACTTTAATAAGGAATTAGATAAATCAAAATGTCTTGCTCTTACTATATATTAACATTTTCCTTGTGTTCGTACTTCGAGATAGTTAAGTCTTAAGTGTCCAAATACTTTTGTAACCCACTATAGTTAACCACATAGGTATTTCACCGTGTCTTTTGATCGACCCATCTTTCTTGCGCATTACGCATCAATGATCGCCGAAGATAGACAGAGAAGATGGTTGGTGCGCTATGAACGGGTCGTAACGCATGCATGATTCATGATGAACACGAGCTTGTTGAAATTTTGTACCGTTAGGAACGAGTTACAGGTTTCCTCGCGATACTTCACGTTACGATCCTTTAGATTCAATATATTCCTCAATGTTTCTTCACTGTTTACGTGGGAAACGCTCTGTATAATCGTGTTTCCATCTGAATAAAAGTCGATACTAATTATGTCTAAAAACATCTGTTTATTCACAATCCTAGAAACAACAAATCAACTTGTCATATCTTCAGCACATGTTATAATTTTCGTCAATTTTTTTATTTAAAGAAACAAAACTCGAGGCTGAAAATAATTAAGGAATTGTCGTCGCACGTGACACAACTGAAAATTTTCGGTCCAAGAACAATTAATTATTAAAAGTTTATTACGCGTACTTTATTTTCGTGTACACTTTACGTGCACGTGTATTTTAATAAAAATTTTTAACTATTTTTCGTCGATATTTCGATTGTTTTATTAAACTTTTGCCATTATTGATGTATTTCTGTTAAACTTTTATTAAGCCGGCACCGGTAGTTGGAGGAGTTTTTTATTTTCAGAACGGACAGAGTTCGTTTCGTTTGGTATTTTTAGTTCAATTTTTGGAATATCTATTTTTGTTGATCTAAAAATAAATGTTTAAGCTCCAACATTTGTGAGTTAATCAGATGTAACAGTGTTTCAAGATATTTTATATTATTGAAAATTGTGTATAACATGTATGTATGTATGTATGTATATGTATATGCATATTACAATATTTATTGCGATCATACTTATGGTCTAGGCCTAGTACAATCTTTGTTTACATACACGTATTGTGCATAGTGTATATTAGATATTACACATATGCGTCAAATTTCCATTGCTTCTTATTATTATCATATTATCGTATTTAAATAATCAATATTATTCAAAAATATACAAATGAAGAAAATAACGTTCGAATCTCCTTATTTTACTTTAAAAGTAAATTATCGTATTGTAACATTTACGATAAGAGTAAATTAAACATTTTCATCTTCCTATTTTACTTTTAGCGTATAATTGAGCAATAAAAATAAAATTTTTATTTCATTTCGATCGATTACAAATAGAAGAACATATAAAACATAACACACAAAAATAAATAAAACATCAAGCGATTAGTAACTGAATTTAAAATGCATGTTTCGTACTGTAACTATTCATTATATTATAATAAGTTGCAGTTTAGTTTGATTTTTTATGTCTACTCTGTTTGTTTATTCAGGTGTTTCAGAAATACAGATAAACATATTACGCATATACCTAATCAATATTTTTATATGTTTCACCAAAAAATTTCTAACATCAATCTTCAGAGAAATTTATAAAATAAATTATAGAAACATAATTGATTTTAAGGAAAAGAAGATATAATCAAGGATACAAGGAATAACATTTTTTACAAGAAATGAAAATGAGATTTTCATCGATTTTAAGAGGAAATCGAAATTCCATAGGACACTAGAGTCGAATCAAAATCGACTTGTATACCGGAAACGAATATAAACGAACGAAAAGAACAACGCTTTTGTCCGTTTATTTTGCTATTAGTAATACATGATCCATATGAAGATAAATCATAGCTGCGTAAATAACGAGTAATTCCGAATACAATTGAAATTAGCCGTTTGATCATTATAAAGGACGCTTATTTTAACAATTCATTATTATCTCAAAGGCATTTGTTTTATTAAATAAGAAAGATATTATCTAATAATTATTTCATGTAATAAAAAATAAAACAAAAGGGAGGAAACGTAAGTTTATGGATCGATACTATGTATAAGATTATAACGATTGTATAACTAACTGGTGATCAACTTATGCGTCACATTAAATTTCCTATAAAAACCGTATGAACAAACTTAACAATATTAAAAGATGTCATGTTTATCGTTTGAACTCGACTATTTTCTCTGTTCAAAGTCTAACTGCAGTCGATCTAAAACGTCATAATATATTCGAGCAGAATCGAGGAGCAAACTCATTGACGTAGCAAGCAATAATTAGGGCCAGATTTCAATGAACCTCGGGAGCTGGAGCGAATGTGAGGTTAGATCGGACTCGATTTCCAATTTCGCCGACTTATCTACGAATCGACGAGTTTCTATGGTGCGAAACGAATTGTGCACGCGTTCCAGCGTGAAACACGCTGGCTACGGAACCGTTTGATTTCGTTACAATATTCGTTGGAACGAGTGACGAAAGCGCCAATGGATTTCTGCGAATTCCGCGTTCGTCTGTTTCTCACGGTCGGTAAATTATCTTCGTGAGAGACACGGCGGCCGATAAAGACCAAGATTCGTCAAGTTGCACATAATTTTCTAATCTCTAAAAAAATAAAAAAGAAAGAAAATATTAAATATTTTTCGTTTTTTCTTTTTGTTACATTTTTTTTCCTAAGATTCTAAGTATCATTTTGTAAAGCATACAAATAATAGCTTCACCAACTTCAAGTATTGAGTGAAGGGCGCGAGTTTTTTATTTCGTCCGGGCCCGCTATTTTTAATCACAGGTTTCTTAACATTTAGCACGGTTACTGAATCATCGAGCAAATATTTCAGTAGCGTATACACACGCGACGCATCGTTCGCGTTCCAGCTCCTAGAACCTTTTTTCCTTCTAGTCGGAGCTAAAATGCCAACGTTTAAGAAAACAAGGCTTGTCGTATCGTGTCAGGTCTTGCGTCACGCAACCTAACCTAGACAAGCGTACAAAATTCCTAGGGATGTTTTCAGAGTAGACACTACGGTTAAATTAGAGAATTAAGTTTCGCGATTTTTATAGCGTTTACTACGGGTTTTGAAACCTTAAATTTGAGTAAATTATGCATGCTTTTAATAATGTAAAGTTTTATAATATTATCTAGGGATGGAATGACGATGAAATAAGTTGAATATACTGTAAGATGCACAAATTATAAGAGATATTTAACTTCGATGTTAAGAAGAAACATATTTAAAATATTTTTAAATTACTTACTAAGACATATTAAGCTAATATCTACAATACTCAATCCAATTTTAAAATTCGATCAAAACAGTATAATCTACAGGTCTGATTTTAAAAACCGTAAATGTGCTATTTAATTAAATGTCAGAAACGTTAAAAAATTAATGATTTGTTCTTATACAAGCTACACTAATTGTAAGTCATGTTAGCAACAATAGACGGTCAATATCATTTAGTAATTCTGACAAATGCTACGAATCTCAAACTATCAAGATTATTGAGTAACAGCTACCTTCAGGGCACCAGTACTGTATTTTGCCCATAGTGTCGCCCCAACCATTCACTGCATTTTGTTGAGCATCGCCCTGCGAAATTTCTAGGATTTCTCCCATTGTGCCAATTATTAAAACACTTGTGAAGAAAGTACAAGATATCCTATTCCCGCTACGTCAACAAATTATACTGCAAAACCTTCGTATAAGCATCTTTGTAAATTCACGCAAAACTGACGTGACATCCTTTCAAAGGACTTTAATGAAACCACTCAACGAGCACCAAGTTCAATGTACTTTTAAAATCAAGGGCATTGGTGAAGTTGAAACCTCACAAAACTTCCACATTAATCACTTTTTTACGCAATAGAAACAAAGAATACACGATAAACATTCGTCTGAAAGTAGCAGTACGGACCACTTTGAAAAACTGTTACACGTTCACCGATGTAATAAAACACTCGCGAGGCTTGTTCGAGAAAATCAGTCACAGATTTCACGCGTGTCGCGGCCAACTCGATTGATCGCACGAGTGACTCGTAGTCGGTCGACCGATCGCGAACTCGCGCTATCTTCACGGTACAACGGACTTCAAGCCGGCTTTACCGCTAAAAGATTAAAGCAGGATTTCCAATCGCTGTCGGAGAAGACGCTTTGACGAATGGAGAAACACCGTGTGCATAGTCAGTTCGAAACTTTCACAACCACT
Source organism: Bombus flavifrons (assembly GCF_040668555.2). Lineage (NCBI taxonomy): Eukaryota > Metazoa > Arthropoda > Insecta > Hymenoptera > Apidae > Bombus > Bombus flavifrons. The sequence goes on from NC_138456.1 coordinate 11,646,962, forward strand.
CATAGACATCGCGACCAGGAACCAGAGGGACGAACGAAATAAAGAAAAAGAAGCGTTGCGAAGAGAAATCGCCGAGGCAATGTGTCATAACGAGAACGGGGTGAAAAAACTATCAACGTAACAATGCCGTCATCTCACGATGACGCATCGCGTTTGGCTGACTGATTGTCGTCGTCATCGCGATTCCTTGCACTCAATACCACATAGATCGTTGCACGACCACGCGAAACATGATGTTTAGCAGGGAACTGGACAACAGAGCAATGATATTCAAGGAACAACGACAACGCGTCGTGGAACACGAAATCGTACACGAATGACGTGCCGGTCATTCATGGAGCCCGCCGTCATGCTGATGGAATGCGCACATCATGATGGTGAAATCGTGGCGACCAATCGGCGTTCACCTCGCACCGGCTTCTGCGTTCGCAAACCACGCGCGCCACGTGACTTCACCGCTCGACCACGTGACAGCGTTGCACCTCCCACCACCAGGCTCAGCTCCACGACATGATCGCGTGACGTCACGACCAGCTGACTGCGCTAGTACGGTTCCCTACTCCTCTTACTCGTCCTGCTGCCTGCTACTGCTGCTACTTCTCTACTCCTCTTTCTCCTCGACTTCCATTTTTTGATGAATCCGTTTCCGAACGGTCCGAAATTGACGCGATGCAACGCGACTCTCGATCGTCCACCGAAAATAGACACGGAAGGCGGTTTCGATGCGATGCCGACGATTTTCGAGGAGTTCGAAAATCATGGAAGCACAGGTGTTAAACGAGAATCGTTCGAAGGAGATTCTAAAAAGAAATCTGCAATTTTGAGTGTAGATAGTGCAGGAAAAGACTAAAAAAAGTCTCTGTGATATGTTTCCTAACTTGTCGCAATTATTTTAGGATTTTTATGGTATCGGACAAATTGTAAATGTAACGAATATCTGTGGCAAGTCGGAGATATTTGGCAAGACGATATTTCTCAGTCAAGAAATAAAACATGGCCATGTTCCGTCAAGAAGATTAATGTTTATCTTTATGTTTAAATTTACGTTAAGATTTATGACCCTAGTCTTCTGGTATCGCTCGATAAATTCGGGGTCAATATTGTTAACTAAAATATTGGCAAAATTGGTTACATAATTTTTCAAGGATATTGTTCGATTCGTATTAGAATTACATAATCGTAAATATAAATCATAAATGTTAACGAGACTGTTTCGCAGGTAGTAAAAATAACACAAATTATCACTCAGAAAAAAGTCTCTAACATTTTTTGATTGTAATAAGAAATATCTTTTCTGTCTTTGTGTATATTTCTGACTTTTATATTTTTGTTTACTCACCAGGATCGAAGTCAGCCCCCCCAGCATCCATGCTACCTGGATTTCCATATCCTAAAAGATAAAAATTATCATCGTTTATAACAGCCACAAACGAAACTATTACTAGAGTAACATTTGCAATAAAATAAATTCAATAAAATATGTTCTGATTATCAACCATAGATACCAAAAATATATGCTTTACAAATTGCAGAACGTACACTAGATAGCGTTTACATCGTAATAACCTATTCGATGCAGCCCGTTCTATAATTCTAACAGATAATCCGAATTAAACATTGAATGTCTATCTTGAATCCCATGAATGTAGCTCATCGAAACGTAATAACGCATTAGTACCGGAACGCACCAAAATCACAACAAACTTAACCTAATCAAACTTCATGCTACATTAATAAAACAAATGGAATATGAAATCAGGTCGACGCCGTATTCGCGACATTTTGAAATCTTACATTTGGAAGACCAAAATGAAAAACATAACCATGAATCATGTTGATACACTTGATGAAAATCCGGGTTATTCGCAATTTTCTATGCGCATCATGAATGGTACTATTTAACAATGGAAATAATATTGTTTACTAATATTACGAAAGAAAAAAAAGAATATATATATATATATATATATATATATATATATAGGGATTTTACTATTTACTATCACTATACGCTAAAATCAAGGTTAGAATGGCATCATTGTTACGACAGTCAATGTTACCTGGAAGCATTACTGCCGTAACACTATTTAATTATTGACAAACATTCATACCGTCTCACGTGCCGTCCATGAAAACCATTATATAATTTTACACGGTATCAACGATGGTTACATCGATCAAGTTTCCTGCCTTTTCGAAACTACGCGTGTATATATGCTCCATTTCAACAAGTATACTTATAAGAGCACCTGTGTCGAGATACATGTCCAAATATTGATTGACGCCCCGTGTCACCTATGGAATATTTGTATTTTGTAATCAGTGTTTGTTCAGACGTGGAATGCAACACGCTTAATTTCGATTCTCGCTGGAATATCGACAACCAAGCGATGATCGAGGTATGCATCGGTCGAGCATTTTTCGATTATAATCGAATTACTCCCATCACTAGTCGAGATAGATACACACCGTGGCCGTTCCGTTTCGAGGCCAAGAGCCAGCTACTTCTGGGGTGGGGATGCGCTTATGGCACGTGTGAAATTTACGCGAATCGTGGCTAGACATGGTTCCTTCGCTTTGCGTGTGCGCGTCTGTCAACGCGCGCGCGCGCACCATGTGCGTGTACGTGTATGTGTGTGTGCGTGCGCGCGTGTGTGATGGTTAGCTTTCCTGGTGTAACGCTGCGTGTGTCGTATGCGTGTGTGCCAGATAGAGGGATCAGCGAGTTACATCACGCGTGTTCACCCGGGACTATTCCGGTTGTCTGGCCGAGCGCGGTCAGGGTGCCTGTCACACAGAATTGACACAACAGAGGAGGGTTCGTCGTGAGCGCGACTTTCAAACGAAACACCAGGGAGAAACAACTGTACACGGATACACGGAAAGCAACGCACGAGCCGCTTTGAAGTCACATTGATCAACTCCATAAATCGAGAAGCACAGAAATGCGATAATATTGCAAACATTGTTTTTGAAAATTCACTCAGACTTTACTTTTTTTATTCGTGTTATATTATAAGTAAAATAAATGTATGAAAGCAGTTTATGGTTTTTTTGAGAAATTGGATACTGGTTCTCATCCAAGTAAGAAAATTATGGAATTTAGAAAAAATGGAGTTGACCATTTTGGCTGTCGAGATGCTCGCATATCGGAAGTTGCGAATGTTCAACTCGTGAGGGCCGCGGACGTGGAAGAAAAAGAGGAAGGGAGGAAAGAAACAGAAAAGGAGAAAAAAGAGAGAAAAAATTAAAAGCACGGAGCAGAGAGAGAGAGAGAGAGAGAAAGAGAAAGAGAAGAGGGAATATGTGTATGCATATGTGTACACGCATAAACGTATACGCGTACGTGTGTTCATATGATGGAAAGAGAGAAACATAGCGAAAAGGAGAGAGAGAGAAATAGTGAGGGTACGGGGCGCGAGGTAAAGAGGGAGCCAGAGGGAAAGAGAGAGTAAGCCGAAGGAGGAAAGAGGACAGGGTTTGTCTCTCGGCCGATACGCGACCGGCCATCTTGAATCCTGGGTATCGTTGAAAAATAGCAATTCTTTTCGGCGGTTGACAGAACGCCACGAGGGCTGAAAGGAACGATCGGACGTAAACGAGTCCGCGATGCTCGGAGACCGTGCGCGAAGTAACGGATCAGGTCAACCGCGACCCGGAGGTCGTTGCGTTTGCTCATGGAAAAGAGACGGTCCTGGTAACCGGAGGCGCAGCACACGGTGCTACAGGCACGGAAAGATGTCGACGGTCGCGCACATTTGCAACACGTTATTAGAAAATCGTGACCGATACGGAACATGTTAAACACTCGTGCACTCAGGATCGTACGATCCTTCTTCACCCTTACTTTGCGGTTGATCGTCCAGACTTTCCCGGTCAGACATTGCTCTTTAACGCGGTCTCTCTCTCTTCGGTTCCACGCGTCGTCCCTCGACGTCTCGGCAACAGGCCCCAAGACGACCAAAAATCCCCGACACTGTCCGTGGCGCGACCCCGATATATCACCACTAACCAGCCAGCTCACCAACCCAGCACACCACTTACGAATTTTTCACTTCTTCACACACCACGGTCCGACCGCCGACCGACCGTCCGTCCACGGCACCAGTCGTCACCACCACCACCACACGCTCGCTCGCTCGCTCTACACCGTTCCACGCTCGCTGGCCCGACTCGCGCTCGCCCTCGCTCGCTCGCTTCTTCGTCTTTCACTCTCGCTCCACCTCCGAACCCCGTCGCGGTGCGAGAGAGTGAGATACCGCTACACTTACTCTATGCGAACGCACACACTCCTGACATTTCGTCGTGTAGCCTGCGCGTGTCCATCTATATAAGACTGTTTCATAGCCACGGCACAATCCGTTATATCTCTCTCTCTTTGATTAACGACAACTTTACTCTGTCTCGCTCTTTCCCTCCTTCGCTCCTTTTAGCGGTTCCTATCGCGTTATCTTTGTTTAACCAACTGCGCGACCTACTCGTGCAAGCGAATGGTGGCAGCACTCGCTCGTATCTCGCTTCACGTCGTATCGTATCGCGTTTATGTCCATCTTGCGTTCGAGCTATCGAACCAACTTGGTGGCGCTACTGTCAATTGACTTTTAGTTGATTGGTTTGTTACGCGCATGCGGAATTGGATATTATTCTTTGAAATTAAATATTGCGTTTGCGTGATGTAAAAGTCATTTTTATACATATTTATATAACTGTTATATATAAAAATATAGTACACTTCGAGTTTATATAAATCTTGTTTTTTAATATATTTTAACGTACTGATATAAGCTGCCTTCGTTGAAATAAGCTGTGTATATGTATAAGCTATGTATATGTATACCATGAAATTCTATCTCATCCTTTAAGAATACATTGTATTTAAATTACAGTAGTCGTCTTACAAAAATATATTTCTCCTTACATTAAACATACGATCACGTGTGGTGAATCAAAAATGCCGGAAGTTAATTGAAACATTTTATTCATTATTTTTTAAGCGAAAACAAACAGCAAAATTCAAGTACATTTGTTCCTTACACGTTTGCTTTAATTCGCCTAAAATGTAAGTATGCGATAACATGTCTCGTGTAAGATGCAATGTTAATGCTTTCATGCTTATGAATGTATGCACATCAGTTGTAAATACTCGATGAACATGTTAGTCGATGTATGAAAAAATCAATATATCCGTTTTGTATGCATGCCTAGATAAAACGATCATCATCATCATCATCAGCATCATCATAATTGTTATGGAACTTGACAACAGCTCCGCATCGTCATTTTACGATTTCACAAAATTTTATCTGTCACATAAATCACTCGATAGAAGAGAATACTGTGAAATGCTTACAAAAATGATAGCCGCGGAATAAGGCACACAATTGATGCAACGCGTATTTAATATAGCCGATATATCTATCTTTAAGTGCCACTGGATGTCAATGAATTTCTATCAGTGTATGGATCGTCCTGGATATTGTGTTTACGTATATAATCCCTATGGAATCTAAAGCTTCGCAGGAACTATTGTGCCTACATTGCTGTTGTGATAATAGTTTTATTATTATTATTATCAGTATTATTAATAATTAATATTATTATTATCGTACTTGGTGTTACTAATAATGACTGGATGATGAGTAGTTTTGTATATACAGGTATCTTATGATATGGGGTGTGTGTGTGTGTATGTGTGTGTATATATATATGTGTATATATATATATATATATGATTTTTTTCACGAACCACGTCTATCGAACAACTTACATAATATGCAAACTGAGGTATTCGATCTACTTGACACAACTCAACTAAAGCATGAACTATGTCGTAACAAGTGCAATTTCTGTACTGTGTACATTTATGTGTATGAGTAAAATCTGTTCTATTTCAAATTAAAAATATCTATTGCGAAACAACATGCTCCACCTTATATTTCTTTTACCCGTTCAATGAAAACCAATAGAGTTTAATAATTCTTCTCGTTAAGTTTATCTATATACATCTTACATTACCTCGTAACAGCTACGGTACAGTTAAATAGTTTCCTTCTTTTACCAATCCGTTTCCTCTCGAACAACTATATCCTTTGTCTAGCTCGTTATTACTGCATTCTGTATGACTGTCGTAATATTTACGTAAAGCGTAGCTCGATTACTGAATCGTTCTCCAATTCCCCAAAGGGTAGTACGACTTTTGCTTACTTAGGAATCTTTTGAAATGATCGGTGCACATCATGGTTTTAGAAGCAGCTGTAACTTTTCTATGCGAAAGGCTATTCAAAGCTACGTGGTGCGTGGAACGATATACTAGTGTGCTTCTTTTTCTTTTTTTTTTTTTAAGTTTTCGTCCATTAAAACTTACGTTTTAAACTTTACGGAATTAGTTTTGTAAAAATATGCCTTAGTCATTTTGATGTAATATACTTCGTGTGTGTACGTGTGTGTGTGCGCGGGTGCGTAATATCTATAAAGTATTAGACCGAGAACAGAAACGACAATGTAACGTAGAGTATGTTTCGATCATATTTCTGTTGTTGCCGCATGTTTGTTTTCTCTATTTCGTAGAGTTCAGACCTGACAATTCATTGCATTTATACGATCCAAAGCAGCGATTATGTTCTTCGAATGTTAATAAGCTCGATTTCTTTTAAACGATATACCATATTGTATAACGAACCTGTTCATTTGGTAAAATTTAAAGAACAGAAGAAAAGAAGATGAGAAATGAAGAAGAGAATGAACATGAGAAAGAAAGGAAAAGAAGAATATGTGCACCGATTTACGTATTGACGATAATGTCAACAATATCATATGTATAAGTAATATACGCTCTCTCATGCATATAACATCTCAACGAAAATCATCCATGAAACACGATTTGCGAGAGCGACCTCCTAAAAGCTATTTACAAAAATGAATAGCGATACGTAGGCTTTTCATTGTATTATTATCCGCTGTCTTTGAGCATGCCTCTAACTTTCAACAAACTTGCGCACTCGATGTCGATCCACAGGGTTAATTTCCTTTCGTATCTCTTATCTTTCGATAGTTCCCTCGACGCAACTATCGAACGCATATTAATAATAATAATAGTAATAATAATAATAATAATAATAATATTAATATTAATGAAAAATATAACGACAGTACGATGGATACACACGTTTTCCGTGAAAACGTGTACGCGATATATGTATATAAATCAGCGAAGAGTACAATGTCAGAGGCTTATGATACTTAGAAGAGGACGGCCTTGACATCGGTACTTTAAAAATGTCCCTGTGGAGGTTTATGTTTGTAAACGAGGCTGTCAGTAAAAATTATTGAATCTGGCAACAGACCGTCTTGCATGGTATTGGCGTCTCGCCTTCCTGACCGTATAACGTTCGTAGTTTAAAAACTTTCGAATCCATTGCTAGAAACGGTGAGTTGCCGGTGTAACAGCTTTCATATACTTCAAAAGCTTCGTCGATAGGCATGTCGCCTTTGTCTTTAACAGGCTCCTTCTGCGCTGGAATCTCTTCCTTCCGCTCAGACATATTTGGCACTGATTTCGACGAAGTTGGCGGATCTGCTTTCAAACTGATCTCCTCTACGCTGGTAGCGCTCTCGCGTGCCAATCGATAATATTTCTGCACGTAGTCCACGTTAACCTGTTCAACCTCGATGGTATCGTCCTCCGCAGCTTCTCCTTCGCATACTATTCCCTCGCTTTGTAACATTCTCTTGGGAGTTACCAGAGGCTCGATGATCTCAGTTTCCCAGCATTCTAACACGTCAGGCTCTTCTATGCTGTCCAAGGAATCTATTCCGCTACCACTCTTTTCGTCCTCGATGCTACTGCTGCTCCTCTTTCGCTCTTCCTCTATCTTCCTCTCCGTTGTTTGTTTACCCGTTTCACTCTTGTCAGGGGCTTTGATCGTCGTGGCAGCATCGTGACATTTTCGTAGGCTCGGTTCGTACGTGGAAGACGTTAACAATTTACCATCTTCCGAGACTATGATCTCCCCTTTTTCGAAGGTCCTCACGTTCATCGTGTCCTCTACAATCCCATCGTCGTCCTCGTCATCCACATCCTCTGTATGTCGAATCTTCGTATCGATATTATTGGAGGGATTCCGCGCGTGCGATTTCCCTTGTCTTTTCGTTCGCCTTGCATTGACTCTCTTCGAGTCTATCCGAGAACTTGAAGCAACCCTCACACCCGCAACGCTATCCTTCTCAGTAAATTCGCAAATATCATCAACAACATCCTGTCGCTGTTGTTTAGCCAGATTCTTCCTCCTCGTGATGTTCGCTGAGTCCTCCTGCTGGCCGCAAGAATCCGACGAGGACACCATCTCGTGGTCCACTTTGCCAATCACCACGTGCCTTGCCACTCGTCTCCGTTCCTCCGACCTCCTCTTCGCGTCCTTCTTCTTTCTCGAAGCACCACTGTTGTTGTTGCTAGCATCCGGCTGCTGTTGCTCTTGTCCACTCTTGATGTTACCGAGCCCTGCGAATTCCCCGCAGATAGCTGTGCGCGACAATGCCGTATTGTCCGCACCGCTACTAGCAGATAGTGCAAGTATGGGGTTGCTTTGCAAGTTTTTTGGCGGCTCTTGGTCCATATCGTCCTCGTCCTCCTCGCAGTCCATCGAAATGGCCGACGCGATGAACAAATCCGGCGACTTCTCTTTGCGTAGCCACTCCGTCACCGCCTGCGTGATTGGATAATCGGATAGTTGCGTCTGGCTCTCGAAACCGGAGTCCTCGTTCGTCGCCTCGATAGTCTCCTTATTTAAGAGACTGCATACTGCTGTCTTTGTTCCGAACTTACCCGATACCTGATCGACTTTCATCGCTTTCTTATCATCAGATTCGAACTTGGAGTCTAGCTTTGTATCGTTCGACAGATCCATCTTTTGCAGATTCTCGGTCAGATCGTGTATCTTCGTTTCGTTCTCTGGCTCCGTGGTGCTGTTTAGGTCCGGACCAGGTGTCGGTTCCCTCGCGAACTTGCTACCCTTCGCGCTGTACTTCCTCTTGGATAGACCAGTGGACAACGATGATTTGTTGCTCGATAAAGATTCGTGATTCCGATCGTCGCGAAACGCCGCATTCTCCACGCTCTTCGGCGTGATCGATCCGGATCTCGAGTTTTCGTCGTTAAATACAGGAGACAACGGCCTCGACGTGGTCATCGATGCGTTCTTGCTGCTCGTGTCGGAGTCCAGGTTTCCATTCGTTAAGGTCTCTCCGTTCGTTTCGTTGCTCGGTCGTTCGCATAGCTCGTTGGCACTCGGACAATCGTTATTCGCTGCTTCGGTAATGCTTGGCAGTTTGTCGACGTCAGTCGCTTCGTTCACGACCTCGTCCGTCGAAAGAGCTGCCTCCTCGTCCCCGGGGAGGCAGTTGGTCAGTCTATTTGATTCGTTATCTGAACTGGTAAACGTATCTAGCGACTTCGATCGACTGTTTTCCAACGAAGTTGATGTTGTCGGTTCTGGTTGCTGGTCAGACTTGCCGTTATCGGACAATTCGTCGCTTTGGTTCTTCGAATCGTCCGATATGACACCGTTGCATACCGCGTTCGACTCGTTGTCTACCAACAAGTTAGCATCCGACGATAACGCACTCGGTTGATTTATCGTCGTGCTGGTCTCGGACGTAGGTGTGTTGTTAGCGGATGGTAGAACAATGGGTAGCGGGGTACGTCGCAGCTGAAACTCCTGACACTCGGGGTTCAGCGGCCGATTGCTGGTCGTGGTCGTGGTCGTGGTCGTGACCGTGCTTGAGCACACTGTCCAGGGCAGTTCGGAAGACGGTAAGCCGGTATCACACTCGGAACTGTATTCTCCTTCCTCCTCGTCTTCCGTGTTACCCTGTATTTTCACAACAATTTTTCCATTAGTTTTTAATAAACGAACATTAATTACGTACTTAAACACGTACTTTTTTTTTATCAAGCGTACATTTGTTCCATTGCGGTGAAACGAAATTTCAAAAACGAACTTTCGTATAACGCGCATAACGCAAAACGATCTCCTCTCTATATCTATAGTTAACGCGGACAGCGCGCATCTTTCCGCTAATTATATCGCGGTCCACGATCTGGCACATATATTTCAAAAGCGACATAACTCAACCAAGTTTTTCCACTCTTAGCCCTTGAAACCTTCTTTCGATAGCTTTGGCGTTCTCCCGATGCAGGACTAAATTATTTTTAGTTGTGACGGCTTTCAAGCAGAAACGCGATACGTGCGTACACATAGTCGTCGCTGTCCTAGCACCTAGACTTAGCGCTAGACTTTATCGACTTTCGGTTAACTAACGAAACCCCATCAGCCTGTATATTCGTAACAATTTTCCAGGAAACTTTGTACAATCTAAAAAATCTGTCCAACTGTGTGTCACCCACTCACCGTAGTAAATCTTCTCTGCCTCCTTCTCTTTTTTTTCTTCTTTCGCTTGGCACAGGCCGCTGACATGGCCGCTGACATGGTCGCAAAGTCCGTAGTTCTGATCATTAGCCCGCTCTGTATCGTTATACCTTGGACAGCAGAAATATCGCGAATTAAAACTCTTTCATACACCAGCAAGCATCGTTCGTCGGTTAAAAGTTGGACGAAACGTGCGTCTTTCCAAGACTTTTGCTCCTAAGAACTCCAGCTGAAAATCAACAGGTGGAGAACTCGAGGAGGAAGCGGTTATTAACGCGTGTCGAAGGGCGCGAGTATCGAACTTGGCTTCTTCGTCGCTTCCACGCGATTCCTTTCGTTTTCCGCGTGGAACCGAGCAACAGTTATTTTAAACCGCGCCTATTCGAGACGCAGCGATGGTCAGATCCCTTCGCCGAAGTGGAGAGATCTCGCGATGCTTCATAGCGGGCGACGATGCTGTAGAAAAGTGGAAAATAAACGAAAATTCACATTATCGTCTTTTATTCTACCAGATAAACCGTGGATTCTTCCGCAATTCCGATAAATTGAAATATACAAAAACGTATAGAATGCGCGGCACGACACGAACCGTTTACTTGCCAAATTTCTTAACTCCGCGAAACAAGAGCCAGAGAAAATTCCTGAAATTATATGAAACAACGGAGCTTTGTCGCCAAAAAATGTCTAAATAGATCTCTATCGGATTTCATCGTTTCAAGACTGAATACTCCGATTATTTCGATCAATAATCGTTCGATTTATATATCGTTCTTCCTCTGTGTATCCTCGTTATTGGCAACGTTATTAGCAATGAAAAATAATATTCGTGTAGATACGAGAAGAAACAAGGACAATATAAATTTTCACATTTTTCTATCGCATCGTCTCTCACTCGGCACCCCTCGCGCGGTCCAATTACGGACAAAGATCGGTGGCTCGTGTACACGATTGTGCCATCCCTTTCGTGACAATGAGACAATTTTCTTACGAGTCAGTTGCGATATATGTGTAATGTCCGTTTGTCGCGTGCAACGTGCGAAGCAGCGTGTCGATGCAGGCGATGATTTAACGAGATAACGATGACGAAAGCGAGATATATTACGGTGAGAGAAGACGCGGATAACGAGAATCGTGACGATTAGGAAAACGTAATATATGCAAGAGAACACACACATACGAGCGTGTTAGAGAGTCTTGGGCTTTAGCTACGATCGCCGGATCATCGACGCGGACATTGTCGTCGGGGTCTATCGTGACTATTTTCGTGGGCCACGGCACGCACACGCGATGGATCGCATGACGCGACTGGCTTATGCGGACGCTGTCCAAGCTTCTTAAGCAGCTTTCTCTATTTTCGTGGCAGCGAGAACTCGGCACATGCACACAATGTTGTATGGTTCGCTCGGTTCAAACGTACAACGGCTACGAAGAGTATCGCTACGGTATTCTTTTTATTATAACGTTCAATTGGACCAACAAATCAGTCTAATCAATCAAGTACAAATATATCGTTTAGATCTTGTATCATCTGTAAACGCGACTTTTGTGCCGCTACAAAGATGAAATACTTTCGGTAAGCTAAGGTAAATCGGTAAGCTAATAAGATCGCATGGTCTTTACTCATATTCACGTAAACGTTTTCTCTTAGTTTCTGTACTTCTATATTACCCAAAAATACATAAACGTCCGTACTTTAAGTTTTCTATCATTCTTCGACTTAATATGGAGATTTGGAAGTTGGTAAGAAACGGATAGAAGTTGCTTTTTTTAATTGTAAAAGTAAATATGCTTGTAATACTTCGTTGAATTCGAAATTTAGTTACCATCGTGGTTTGAATTTGAAGCAATATGTAAATGTTTCAGACTGACAATTTAATAAATACGTAGGTATTTGTTATATCGGTCAATAGAATATAATGTAAATATATCGATTTGATCGAATCGGTAATTTAATCCGATTAATTTCTTAAACGAGTAATAACTCGATAATTGGTATTTCTCAACTATCACAGATACGTAAACTACGAATTGCATAGATTTTTAAATAATTTGTAGACGAATAACGTGGCATGCATAAATATACGCGTATATAACGGTATAGGAGAAAGCAGCTATCCTAGAGAAGAATAATTAATTGATGATTTCTTTTTTTCGTTTTTTCTATGCAGTTTCGACAGCGGTATAATATTATATAATTGCTATCGTAATAAAGCTTGGCACGGCTTTCATTCGGATTCGTCGATGACCACCGTGTGCGCTTTGACGTATCGCTTTGAATCAATTCGTATTTGTTTGAAAATATTTTTATAAATCGTACAGGGTACCCTGTAAGGAGCATATAAGAAAAATCTATGCGATACCATTATCGGTCGAACAGCGTCGCTCGATGGTTTCTATAAACTCTGTTCTTCCACTAGATTACCATCGAAAGGGTATAAAAAGCTCGATTCTTGGACAGCGATGTTATCAACGAGGCAACAAAGTAACGATTATCACCGTATTTCCGCGATCGTATCTAAAGAGTAGCGGCTCTCTTTGCGAATTATTACCTTTTACCTTGAATGTGGTAGAGGCACGGCGGTAATAAAACAGCAATGATGCCGATGGACGGGACAGCAGTCATGAATCTGGCTATATCCCTTTCTCCTGGCCGCGCATCCAACCGACACTGTTCTCGTTTAACATTAGAAACAGGAACAATCAAACGTACTAACGCCTAAGCCGAGGCATCGCGGGGAAGGAGCAGCCGGGTACAAAACAGCGGCTTATCGTTCGATAGTCGTGATCTTTCTTTCCTCTCGTGTCACACGTTGCCTATTTATATATGCCTTTTGCTTTTTCATCTGACCTCTCTCTCTCTTGTGGCAGCGACAATTAAGTTAACGTTAAGCGTAATGCACTTCCGACGTTTAAACGTTCTTAAACGAATCTTTGTTTGGGAGAATCGATAGAAATTAATCGGATATAACGCGTAGCAATAAGATGATAGATAATAACAAAATAGTGATATAAAGTAAATAAATTAAAAATATAAATAATTAACAAATATATAAATAGAATATAGAGTAAAGATATCGAAATGTTTATCGGATCGTAATAAATAAAAATATGTAATACGATGTGTATGTTTTTGCTGCAAGAAATTAAGATTGAAATTTCTGTTATCGAAGCGGAATTTCTGTCATCCAGAGAAGACCAAGACTAGAATTTTGGAGTCTCGCCAGATTCTTCGAAGCTAGAATCGTTTCTCGCAAGAATAAAAATTTGTACGATCGCGAGAGTGGAGACGGCCAGAACGAAACGTCGACCGCAAAACGATTTGCGCGACGTAGCGCTGCTCCCTCCCCCGAAGTGCGTAGATTTTCTCTTGGTCGCAAGAAAGACAACCTTCGCATGTTCGTCCGTTCGCATGTTGTTCCGTCCATCTGTCCATGAACAGAACCAAAGCTACAAGAGAGAGACAGAGAGCGAGAGAGAAAGGTTCGCGTCTAGAGTCATGCGATAGCAAGGGCAGAAAAAGTAAGTAACTCTCTTTCGAGAATCTACTGCCAATGACAGAGAAGGAGAAGAAGGAGGAGAAGAAGAAGAAGAAGAAGAAGAAGAAGAAGAATAAGAAGAAGAAGAAGAATAAGAAAAGAGTAGAGGAGAGCCGAGAAAGACCGATATTCTCTCTACGGCCTCCGGTTCTGACACGCCGCTATCAACTAACCATTTACGTTGACCAAAGGAGGACCAAACATGTAGTGGCCAGGATACATGTAAGGCTGAGGAACCGTTGGTATCACGTGCGGAACGTGTACCGGATCCTGCATCATCATCGGATCAAAGTAGGCACCACCGTTCATCCCGTTCTCCAAAGGCTGTTCTTCCGCCTGTTGTTCATCCTCGTATTGTTCCTCCAGTCTTTCCTCCTCTTGTTCGTCGACCTGCTGTCCTTCCTTCGCGTCGATAAAAATTATAGATTGCTCGTCGTCCATTTCCCCACCTACGCTATCACCGTAACCGATGCTTCTTGTCCCATTCTCGTTCCACATCCTGCTGGTACTCTCCATTGGTAGAGTCGCATCTTCTTGCTCTTCCACAACCACCGTACTCTCTTCCACGCATTGGTTGTTCTGAAAGAGGAATTTTTACGCATTAGATATTTGGTGATTATTTTTGTTTGCGAACGAGGGAGGTGGGGGGGGGGCGAAGAAAAGTTCCGAAAGAAACGCGAAGCAATCGTCGAGTGGTTTTTGTTAGACGAATGGATGTAATCCGGCAATGACGGTCGACGAGTAAAAATTATTCTCGTATTGGGATGTTTAACCCGACCCGTTTGTGGGAGATCTACGAGTCGAGACGTACAGCGCAGAGCTGGAAAGACGATCTGCGGAACGATACAGGAGCAACGAAACCACGCGTATACCGTGTTGTTTGTACGCGTAACACTTTCACGCGATACCCGCGATACCCGCGATTACGTTTACGCGTTGGATCTATCAAAAAATAACCAATCCGTATTCCTTCCTCCGATCGTCTTTTCGGCTCTCTATTATACGTCGTCTATTTTCTCTATACCTCGTAATTCATAATACAGTAGGGTTCACCAGGCAGTTTTGGTACGATCGTCGAATTAACCCACTCGATCGGCCTGAGAGGTACCGGTGCACAAGGCATGGCCGCCAGGACGCTGGGCGCAGCCTGCGCTGCCATCGGCGCAGGACCGACCAGCATCACAGGATACTCGTAATAGTAACCACCCACGTGGTCGTAAAACGTCCCATATCCCAACTGCGGGTTCGAGTCCATCACTGGAGCATACTCACCGGTACCACAGTCCCTGTCTAACAGTTGTTGATCCTCTGCCGTTTCACTGCCATCTGTAATCAACGTAAGAGGATAAAACGAGAATACAGACTGAGAACTCGCAAGAACTAACATTTATGTTACGTGAAAACACCGAGAGAACAGGTTCGTGCATGCAGTTTCAGTGATTTACATGTTTAACCGTGGGACGTAACTCGCTAACCGGGGACGACGGGTTAACTCGGATCGCAACATATCTTCTTACTTACGATTTCATCTTTGCTAAAAATTCTATTAAACGTACAGATATAATAATTTCTTTATTTTCCAATTCCAAGTATTTTTCATCTACGCCCCCAATTTTCATTCTTCGCTACCGGTTTGAGCGGAAACAAAGTTCGATGACTAAATTTCAGCCCTCCAGATATTCTTTAAACCGAAGAAAGTCACAGGTTCGAGATTAGAAAGTTGGAAATTTTATAATTTATCTTTCTGCCAATTGTACGGAAAAATTCAACCACGAAACAACTTTTTACCAAACATCGTCTAGAAAATCTTTCGAATGCACGGCGAGTTGAAAGAAGGGGGTAGAACGATACCGTACTTCTGTCTGTCGGCAACGTTCTCCAATAAGATGCGATGGAGTAACGCGGAAAGCCGTACAAACTTGAAGAGAATGGTAGTAGGGGTAACTCGAAGCAGCTTGCCGGATACCACGCGGCGATCGGCAAGGCGGACGAGACAAGCCAGAAACTCGATGAAATACGTCACGTTTCTATCTATACCTCTACCTGCGGTGGAATGCGACGCCGATTGGCTCTCGGTGGTCGAGGATGTCGCGCTGGTGTTCGCGTTCCCAGCCCATGGCTTCTTCTTCGACAGATAACCCTTTTTGAACAGCATATCCTGCCTCGGTGTCGTGATCCTCGTGTACTCATCCTCGTTGAAGATAATCTTAGGTTGGGACGTCGAGCCGGACGAATTGTGCCGAGACGCGGCACCAGCGTACGCTCCACCGTTGCTACTACTTCCGGCTCTAAGCGGCTTGTACCCGCTCTGTCCGAACCTACTGTTGAGACTGTGCGTGTCATTTTCCTGTCTCTTCCCGTAACCGTTTCGCAATCCCTCTTCTTCGTCCTCTTCGCCGGGTGGAGCTGAAAATTAAATCACAAAATATGCTTCATCGGATCCAAGCAATTTCGTTTTCTTTTTTCTTTTTCCTTTTTCCTTTTTCTCTTGTCTCCTTTTCCTTTTTCCCCTTTTTTAAATGCATGCCGTCGTCGATACGTTATCGTAGCGACTGTTTCAATTTGCAAGTGTAACAAAGAATATAAATTCTTCTCACCCTGTCTTTCATTAGGCTATTATTTTACGTATTATAGCGTTAGAATTTATAATTTGGCAGTTTACGAGTTATTCGTAAATCGCACAGTTTTGCTTTCTTCTACTTTACTCCGTAAAACCGAATTACTTTCTAGCCTGTGAGAAAAATTCTTTTTTCTGAGAAAAGTTAGTTTGCTCAACGCTACGCAAGTTACAACGTAAAATTCAAAACGTACGTCGTCCTAATCTTTATCTACGTATAACTGGACGTTTCACGATTCTTTAGCGAATCTTTACCGAAAGACAGATACGTTTCACGAAACGAATAAACTGCAACGCTATTAAATAATTTCCACGTTATCTCTGTTATAAAATTTACTTGTACAGACGTAATTAATTACGAGTAATCGAACAACGAAATATAAACCTCTTTCGCATCGATGCAATAATAAATAATCTATCTTGCTCCGATCGATCGTTTTACCTATTTGCAACGCGTCTGATAGTACGAGAAGTGTCTGTCGAAGGAAGTTTATTGTTTTCCGTGCTTCGATATAACGTAAGAGTGATAGGAACGGTAACGATTTCACGAGCAGAAAGAACACAGATTCGAATTACGGAGGAATTTGTCACCCGAGTGCAACGGTGTTCGCTAGCCACAAACACGTCCGTTTGTTCGATACGTACAACGACGAGTCTCACGCGGCAGCAAAGTCTCGAAGAAATCCCACTCGGTGTTCCTCGATCAGGTAAACACACCACTGTTCGAAAGTTTGCGTCCACGAAGCGAAACGTATTCTACCGATAGAATCTCGTTTACCGAGAGAATCTCGTCGAGCATCGATCGATCGATCTTTCTTCGTATCCTCCGTAAAAGGGTATTAAGAATCAAGAAGCACTTGGATTTGCGAATCGATTAGTTTAAAAGTACGTAAGTACGTAAAGTGTGTGCATTGTCGGATACGAGTACGCCAATACTTTTCGACGGAGAATTAAAAAGACTCGTCGATCGATCATACAAGAATTTCCGTAAATCTATTTAAAAAGAACGGAGACGACCTTAAAACGTTTAAAATGTCATTACTCGCAGGATCGATATACATACGTACTAGATCGTGTATTATTCGACACTGTGTAACTTTTCTCGATGAATAGTTATTTCCACCGTTATATCATCCACCGTTTTAGAGTTACAGCTTCTCCTGGTCATACACAGTTACGTACAATACAACGAAGAAAAAAGATACAAAAGCTTTTTATTTTCTTACGCACATTTTCCTAGAATTTGGTGAACTCTCAACGTGCACAGTACGCATTAATAAGTCAGCGTGAGAAACGCGCGAACATCGACCATTTTCATCGTCGTTTAAAATTGCAACTAGCGACAATTAGTCACGATGTTTCTGCAAGTATCGTACTTGGTATTATTCTCGATCGAAAGATTGTTACTTAAAAATAAAACGAGATATTTATAAACGACTAATAATGTAACCTACGTTTATAATACAAAGTATGCTGCTTTCATCATCTCCTATCATGCTGTGCTGTTCTAAACGGCGTATGCGTATAATTAGGATCAAAGAAGTTAATGGTTCGCGACTAGAGGAAAGAAATCGTACCGATCGAAGTATCTTAATTAAAGATCGGGACATAGGAACTCGAACGCTACGAGAATAAAAAATTGGACGAATAAAACGAGAATTAAATCGACGACTCTAGCGAAATATAAACACATTGTACGTATAAATATCTCGCATCGAATGCTACAAAATTTCGAATAAATCGCCAGTTGGATCGATCAACTTGAGAAAAAGAAATACGTTCTACGACAAATCTCTACGACAATTCTACTTTCTTAGCTACGTCCGTAAAAATACGAAATCGAATAAAAATTCGTAGTCTGGTAATAATCCTTCGTTTAAGAGAAAGAAACGCGATATCGTAAAAATGAGAATTATTATTAACGTAAAAGTTCGGTCAAATTTTTAGAATATCGTACTTTGAGTAGAACGATTTGCCGTATCGGATACTGGCACGTGTAGGGGTGAAAGAAAACAATCGTTGTGGTGCCGTGCATTTTTCTTGCATAGTGACAAGCGTAATTAACTGCTCGAAGATCAGAAGATTACCGTTACAAAGTTAGATACAGTATTATGTAACCGTTATTACGGAAACATATTTATACGACGTTTCGCGTCCTAACACCTTACAAACAAACATACAATTTGAAAGTTTCTTTTTCAAGAAAAAGAAAGCTTTCGGCGTTCTTTCTTCAACTTTAATTCATCTTTTTCTAATTCGGCGATAAATCGATTATTCCGTATAAAACAGATTCGTAAACAAATATATACGTAGAAATAATTATAAAACGTAATAATTATAAGATCTAGATAGAAACTATAAGTAAGATCCGATCTACGAGCAAATTTACGGTAATCCATTTATCGGAATTCCATTTATTATCGATGCATTTAGATGGCGGCGGATTAAACGAATTCCTACCGATCGAATAAATCTGGCTGAACGCGAACCTCGACCGTTTCAACCAGACATCACGGATAATAAGGAGAATCAGCGATTCCTCTTTTTTCTATTTTGTTACAGCGATCCCGTTCAACTCGTGCAAAACTGCTACGAAAATCAACATCTTAATCTTGTCTCTCGAGAAGGATAATTTTTTCCGTCCTTCTTTTACGTTCCACGATCTGTTTTTTCTCGGCTCGTAAGAAAAAAAGGTATTACGATTGAAATCGTTACGACAGTACGATTTTATTTCTACGCTAAATTTTCCAGTTCTATACGACGATTTATTAACAACACGGACGACGATATAGTTATTGTTCTTCACCGATAAAAACGAAAAAAGAAAGAAGGCTGTTGCATAAATAATTTTAGACATTTGCGTATAATATTTACCTTATAAATATTTCGCACGCTTTTAAACGCGTGCTCCATCTTTTTTTTTTTTTCGACGTTAACCTATCAATCCTATATACTGTACGTTCGGATAAATGGATTTTTACCGTAAATGAATTATACCGTCCGACGATCGGTCGTATCGAACAAAATAGAAGAACACTTGCATAAGACTGTATCTTTATCTAACGTCGCCGACATGTGAGAAACGCAAGGTCCATTCGAGATACGGAGGTCGTAGCGAAGGAGTTGAAAAGAAAAACGAAAATAGAAAAGGAAACCATTACGGATGTACATACGCGCGTAATATTCCAGAGTCTAGTTTCTAATCTACGATATAATTTTATATCGACAGCTTCGAGCTTCTAAAAACTAACTTTTAACAGGCGAAACAAAGCGTAAACTACTTGCACGAGCTATCGACCTTCGTTACATCGATCGTACTAAACCTCCGATACTCCTAAGTGTATTGCGTGTAATTTTGCTCTATTACGCCAACTAACAAAATTCGTTTCTATCTACTCTATGATATTAATTTTAGAAAATCGTGACTGGTCATGGGTCAAACGAAACGTGTTTTGCGAAATTCAAAAGCAATTTCGAAAGTGATTCTTTGTCGCTAAGTACGATGTTCTCTCTAGTTCGACTACGAGGATAGAGCAGAAAAAAAGAAAAGAAACTGGCGTTAAAACAATGGTAGAAAAAGCAGATTATAATATTACCAGTAACGTCTGTTTTTTTAATTGGTATCGACAAGATGTTCGTTGTTTAATATGAAAATAAACTAACATCTTTTTATTTATTTATTTGTTAAACTCGATTCGTGCTTAGATACAACAAATAAATTAGAATAAAAGAAGGCGGAATTAAAACACGAGAAGCGGATCAAGAGACAGATTTTAAGATATCCGGAACAGCGACCACGGTATCGGTCGTCTCGCGATCAGAGCAACGCGTATCTCGTACGAAAGTGTTTCTTTCTAGTCGCGTTGTGTCACGGTGTGCTACGATACTTGCTATTTCGTAAAACGAAAACAGAATAAAAGATAGACGAGGACCTGTTGCGCAATAATTTGCCGACTAATAATATCGGTGAATCGACGAGCGACGAGTTAATCAGATCGAAAGATCCGTTGCACGAACAATTTCGTTAATTTCGCGCCACTCTACGCCTAACACGTGGACTGCGGATTTTTCCTATAGGTAATACGCGCGTAATAGGTAAAAAAAGTTAGGAAATTTCACTGCTAATTAAACCTGCAGCTACGTATCGTGCGATAGAATTTATCACGTATCAAATTTCACCAACGACGTAGGTCGAACGAACGCGTTTCATCGAATTTGATTTGCTTTTAAAAAGGTGCAGAAAATAATAAAAAAGCTAGAGTGAAAACCGTCCGATAAGAACCATGATCAGTCTGTTCGACAGGGTTTCCGTACCGTCTTGGTACCTCGCTAAAAGTAGAACGTGTTTGGAGGAGCCGATCACGTGGATAACCTTTCGCTGTCGACGCCACTGCATCTCTCCCTGGCCGTCTCCTTCCTCGCGAAATCCTCCTTTCCTTCGACCCTTGTTTTCCACCGTATATACACCACCGGTCAGTCACTCGCTGGTCTTTCACTCCAATTTACACACTCCTTTGCATTTTTTCTCCCCTTCGCCTTCTTTAACTCCTTCTCTTCTTCTTGGCGACAGAAAAAAGTGGCAAAAGCTTAAAGATTCGTCTATCCTCGTTCGATCCTCTTAACTTTTACGGCGCCTAATCGATCTCTTTGATTATTTTTTACAAATTTTCATTTTAGCACGAGCAGAGAAAATTTTCGGAATTATACGTTCATTTTCGTATATATTATATCGCGTATCTCTCTCTCTCTCTATATATATATATATATATATATATATTTCTAATTACTCGTCTAATTTTACTTGGATTATATATCTCGTTAATTTCGTTATCGATCCGAAATTAACGACGTTACACATCGATGGCAATTTTCTTCGTCTCGACAGGCTTTCGACGAAGAAGGATTCCAAGAAGTCCGAACTGAATTCGAGTCTAGGCTGATATTTTTATCCCTTTACATACCGCTGGCGCCTCTTTAGGCGACATTGATAAAGCGCAAATTTTTGTTTAATTTGCTTTTTAGCAGCAAAAAATAAAAGATGGAAGAGAACTCCGGTCTAGAAATAAAACTTCCTTACTTTCCAAAAATAATTTTTGTTTGCAAAAAATTTCGCCGCGAGATAGCGCTCGAGCGGTCGATAAATCGTATAAAAAAAGGTTCGGAAAAGCGCAAAGAATAAGAAATTCTTAGATTCCTAAAGCGTATGTACGTATATATAATCCATATCAACGTCGATGCTCACAGAGGGAGAAGAAAAAGAAGAAGAAGAAGAAGAAGAAGAAGAAATCGAACAGCACGTGGCACGCAAAGTCGAATCTGACAGCGAACAGCGAAGTGCTCGATTATAATCGAACGTCGCAGCGTAAAAGGTTTAAGGGCGTCTACGACGATTCACGATAACCCCCGTTGTGATTTCTTCGCTATCGGACGTTATCGGTTCAGAAACGGCTTTACAAACGAGTTTAGAAACGTGAACGGCACTGATAAAACGCGCCAAATAAAAGGAGGATGCAACTGAATAATCTGGTGCACGCGATGCCTCGAGAACGACTGCGGTTGAAGCGAGGAACGGGGGTACAGAGGGATCAGGGGACGAACGAGAGAGAAAAAGAGCGAGAAAGAGGAGAGAGAGAGAGAGAGAGAGAGAGAGAGAAAGAGAGAATGGTTTACTAGCTGGCGGACGTAGCTCATTGGCCGACGGTCGTGGATTAGAATAGCAACAGAATTAGAATAGAAAACGGGCGAGAACCAACGATCACCATCCATGTTGCTAATCGTGCCGCACAACGTCGATTCTCCGTCTCTCTGTCCGTCTGTGGTACGCCGTATCGTCGTTAACGAGAAATCAGTAGCAGGGTGTTCGGAGGGAGAGGCGTTTGGAATTTCTAGGAGCAATTCCAGAATTTCGAGACTTTGCTTCGGAAGACGAATGATTTCTATCTTTAACCTTCTTATCGAAGGTGCTATTTATCCGAGAGATCTCTGCCATGCTATTTACGGTTACGTCCCTCTCTGTTGTAATAGAAAAACGGAAAGTAATCTGCGACAACGACGTTAATTTATTAGCGGAATTTTTCAACCTGCTGCGATCGTCGCGCGCTTTATGCCTCAATCACGCCTTAGCTTTCAGTCGGATCGTTACAGACAATTTTTTTACGAACGCAATTGAAAAAGTAGAACTCGAATGGAAATTCGCTTCGCCTATGAAAAATGAAATTTTCTACGTTACGCGTCGTATAAATCATGGTGTATATCTTTGCGTCTTCAAACAGTGCGCAAATGCTTAAAAATTCGCAGTCCGATCGTCGGCATACGATTAAAAACGAAAAATTACACGTATCGATAACAACGAGATTTTCGACGCGTATTTCGTTCTTTTCGAACACTCTTGAAAGACGATCAACCTTTTCTACGACCTCCTTTTGCTAATCTTTGTCGCGCGCCTTTTCGAAATACCTGGTTCTCTGATATTTCCTACGATATTGCCTCGTCATCGTCCTCGAGGAACCAAACTATCGCGAACGTAAAACTTGGCCAAAGTTTCTGCATCTTACGGTTTAAGTCGAAGGGAATAAATCTTAATAAAATTTTATCCCTTGCCCTCCTTTTCTACAAATCGCGACACACTCGCGACTATTACGTAGATACCGTTGTAACGTTTACAAGTTTCGCGCCGTGCCAGTTTGAAAATCGTATCGAAAAAAAAAAGTATCTGCTCGATTGGAGCAAGTTTTCTAATTGCCGATATTCTAATTCCTATTTTTCTCTCGAGTATCTGATTATAAAATATCGCAGAAACCGTGGCCTACTTTCGCGATACGAGACGCAGATGTTTCGTAATTTCTGATTTTACGGTAAAACCAGCTACGTACGTACTTCGGTGTTAATCAGATTTGTAGGTTCAACGTACCGGGATCACTCGGGGTATTTTAAGCAACAAATAGAAAGCACTTCGAACGTCTAGCTTCGTCCGCTTATACGCATTGTAACGACCATTTTCTTGCACGCTCGACAACCATCGCGAACTAAATCAAATTAATTCGCCATGCGAAACTTGCATATCCCGAAGCTGTACACGTACTCGTTTTCCTAACGGAAACGTTAAAAAGATCAGCTACGTTTTGTTGATACCTTCGACCCCGGACGATTCTCCAAGGCGAGATAATTCTCGACTAACGTTTCTACGTACCTATGTTTATCGTCGATCGAAAACAAAACAAAGTATCGAACGTATAGGTGAAAACGGTTACATAGTTTAAACGGTCGATCGTAAGACAAATTATACACCGGAAACGATACGTTTCGAGTAAAAATAAAGCTGTGAAATTCGGAAATTTATAGTACAATCTGATACAGATGCCAAGTAGGTTGTTGCGTCATTACATTGTCGCGTTATATAAAACACCCTTGCGTTTGTCAGTTACTCGACAAATGCTCGACTTTATTAACGGTGAAATAGAAGCTGTGGGTGTACGTAAATTGTACATTAAGATCGTTTATATTTAAACGGTCTATCATCTAGGTACATCGTAGGGGAATAACGATATTCTTTTGCAGGAATCGTACGTTCCTTGACTCTCCTTAAAACGCTGTGTAGCGTCAGGACGCGGTTCGCAAATTAAATACGTAAGCGAGAGTAGGCGTATCCGTGTTACTTCGATTTTATTTCATCCGTCTGGATCTCTTAAAACGTCGACGGGCACGCGAATTTTGCCGCATTTTGCCCAGGGAGCCGCGATAATTTAATTCCTAGGCGAAATATTACATCGCGAAATCACCCACGCCGTTGAAAACCGTTTAATTTTAAAGTTTAAAGTTTAAACCGAAATTTAACTTTATTATATCTATTTTGTAAAACGTGCGTTATCGATGATCACCGTTGCAGTTAAGGCGTATTAAAACGGGAAACGTTTTATAACAAAAATTCTCCCGCCGATGTACGTTTAATTTATTTACTTTTTTTCCATTTATTATTTATCTTTCCGTTTCTTCGAAACGAAAGACGAAGAACGAAAGAGATTATATCGAATAAATTCAAATTATAATTCATTTAACGGTACAATTTCCATAACGAGAACATATTTGAATATATGCGAATAAAGCGAGAAAAACAAAATAGAGTACAGTCGAGGCGAGCGACGTTTTAAAGAGACTCGAGTTACGATACGACGAACGATACAATTTCGAAGTAGCATATTTGAACCGTCTCCGTCATCGATCGAACGAAATCAGCGATCTATCGAAATCAAAACTAACGATCGTCGAAAACCGCGTCACGTTACGATATCCGTCGAGGACGAAATCAGCGATGTGATTCTTACAACGAAGCGATCTTAATCAGCGATCGAAATCTGCGAGGAAAACACTCCGCAGAAAGTTTAGTAACGAAGAGACAACGTTTCGATTCGCCGCAATTACGGCATCGTCGCTAAACGATTTTTTACGCTCATTTTTACGGAATGGACCAACCAGATAAACTTAATTTATATTACATATTCTGATAATTTATATTATCAGAATTATTGATTAAAAAACGCAGCGATAACATATTTGCCGTGTACACGATGTATACGCGCGTTTGCTACTTAAACGTCGTTGATCGTACGATGTTAACGCGACGAATCTTTCTATCGCGATTTAGACGCGATCTTTTTAATCCGTCTTGCGATTCAAAAATTAAACATCACGGATACAAAGATTCCGTTAAGTAATAAAACGAAGCGAGCACGATCGAGCAGCTAAAAAGTGCTGTTCGAAAAGTCAAGACGAACGTACCTTCCGAAATGAACAGGTTTATCATTGCATTTTATCGATAAGTTAACGAGGACAGTCGCGTTAAACTCGCACGATGGTTCCGCACGCACTGTCCACTTACGAATACAGAGAATAACAAACAGTCGTATTATTTGGGCGAGTTTCGTCAACCGTACGCGTTTCCAATAAATATTTCGTAATCGTTGTATACATTTCGAAATCCGTTTAAAAGCGTAAGTACATCCTGTCAAAAATAATCGATTCGTCGTTAATTTGCCCGCTTTGATCAAATTCGGATACCGTTTATTACGAACGAACCAAAGTGTCTATTTATAAATAGATAGCGTAGAACGGTTCGAACCAGTTCTTGGAAATTTCGCGATCCTTGCTGCGAACTTGGGCGCTACGAACCTGCTAGTCCATAAACGTGTCATAACATAGAAACATCGAAAGGCAACGAAGAACGAAACGTCTTTCGGAGGAAGAAGAAATAAGCCGACAGGCGATATATACGTCGTTATACCGTGCCTTAGCACGAGCAACGATCGTATGGTTGAAAGTACGCGCGAAGAATGCTATTGACGGTAACGACGATTGTTCGAGTACGCGGGAGAATCGCGCAAATAGGTCGATTACCGAACGGACAGGCGAGCCGATATCCGTGCGAATAAAGTTGCAAAAGAGAGAACACGTGGATGGGAATCGACGAGCCAAGTGTCGAAAGCCCAAAACGCCTGCCAGAAATTACTATACCCAGGGATGAATCGGTGATTGACCGCGTCCATTGCTACATTCCGTGCCTTGTTCTTTTTCGTATGGAAATACACGCGTGTATTTGGAACGCACCATTGATTTATTTCGATATCGTTGATATTTATAGATCGATTATTCGATAAATCGTTTCGTCGGATATTATTATCGTACTTTTCTTTGATCGTTCCTTAAATATATCTAACGATAAGAGGCAATTAGTTTGTTTTTCGTTTAAGCTTTATTGGAACAACCGCGAAAACGATCTTTCGCGGATCCTTGTATCCAGAGTTTGCGGATAAATCGAATCCTTTTTACGAACCTTTTTATTACCCTTCTTATGAAAATCGTTCCTAGAATTCGCGCCTATCCAAGCTTAGACGCTGATTAAGAAAATAGGCAGCTAAGAAAGAACCTGATCTTAACAGGTAAGGAACGATGGATCGTCGAAAATCGACAATGAAGAAAAACGACTGCGCGTAACAATAGCACTCCGTTTATCGCAACTTCGTTTATTCCAACGATCGAATTCGCTTATCTCGACGCGAAATTCCGTCGTTATATTACGTTACGTTGCATCGTACGAACGAAAAGTCATAGACGATGCAGAGAGTCAGACAAATTTTAAATACTACGCGATACAAGTTACGGCGTTACACGGAACGAATGCTTCGATATATTGGAACGAACGGAAATTCTCTTCTTACACGGTTTCTTAACGCGTCCTACGTACGTTTACGCGGTTTATCAAACACGTTTTACGTACTCCCTCGAATGGAATCCCAGCGGAAACCGACCATAAAACAATAATACAATTATATATAAACAATTATATATAAAACAATTTTAAAACTGTTATAAAACAATTTTCCCTTAATCCTTTCGAAGCGAAACCACGACACGGCGAAATCTATACCGACGCCACATTTTCGCGCAGCCTGCGTAAGAGTTACAGTCGTTCGGACAGTTGGTGCACGATCGTGTTTCGTGCATGCCGGTGCACCGGCGCTTTTGTCGTTCGTCTCGGTTCGTATCGTCGTTTTCTTCGCATCGAAGAGCGTACGGAACAGCTCGCCCGTCTTCCCATTCTTTCGTTCGCGAGAAAACACGTTTTTTCCATTCCGATCAAGTATAGAAATACTGGGAAAGACTTTGAGACTCTGTCACCTCTGTGCGTGCGTGTAGATTATTTCGAAAAATCCCTCTGATAATAAACCCTATCGTCAAAATCTTTGGTCAAATCAAGAAAAATCATCAGTTTCAAACTGTACGACATCAACGTTAAGCTGCTCCAACAGTTATATAATCTTCTACAAATGCTACCATACCTTTAGCTGTTTCTGCAATATATTTTCTAATTTTAAACTCGTAAAGTAGTCACGCAAATACCACCGTGGTCGATGATTCACGACGTCGAGTAACAAAGTTTGAAGAAAAAAAAGGATTTTTTTAATAAAACGCAGAAACGAAAGATCCTACGCGCGAATTTAGTTAATAGGTAGGTCTGGCGCGTGGAAAAGTAAAAGCGAGATGTATCGGGTGAAAACAGATAGGAAAACGATAGCGATCTCTTACGTAGCCGGAGATAACGAACAACGTTCGTTTCCAGTAGCGTGCTATCTCGAAACGTAGGGCTTAAATTCTACGCGGGTCACCGAATCACTGGGACGTGGAACATAACGGAATCCTCTTGCGCAAACCTACGAACGATTATCGCGGAATTATCTGTTTTTCATACTTTGAATCTTGGATTCGATATCGGGCTGGATATGGAAAATCTTTCGAAAGAAAAATAACGATGGTATCGACGACTTATTTAGCGCGTTATAGATAACGTAAATGGCACGAAGCGAAATAAGGAACCTTTGGTTCGCAACGAACCGGTCGATGGTCCGTGTTACGGCCGTAAAAACGTACGAGTCGCGCAAAAGCATGCAAACGACGAAGAATAATTTCCTCGTTACTTATTTGGTAGAAAGTTTGAAAAAAAAAAAGACTCGAGAGAAATCCATCGGCTCCGATTTCTTTCGCAAGTTCGATTTCTTTGCAAATCGGTGGAAGTAGGATCGTTTGTCATTCGCTGGACAGCTTATAACTCTACCGAGGATTCCACTCGCGATAATTAGTCTCAGACTTTGCTGACACGCCTCTTGTCAGGTCTGCGGACATTGCGTCGTGTAATGCAATCGCGCGAAACACGTTTCGCCTACCTCCTCCTCGCCGTGCCTCGCGAGACACAGAGGCAACGAACGACAGTATCAGTTCGTCGCTTCGCGAGCTAACTTCTCCGTTTCCTCGTTAATTCCGACCGATACGTCTCCATCGAACGACTCGTTTTCGCAAAATTCCAACTCATTTTCTACTGAAATTATCGTAAGGCGTTGAACGTACAACGAAATTATTACGCGGAATGTTTTAAAGCGACTTTGAAAACAAAGACGCTGCGTCGAGATAATTTGCGAGAATATAAATCGAAAATAAAAAGGATTGCCGATCGTTGTAGCTGCCGTAGACGAACGCGTGTGAATCCTGAATCTTTAAAAAACGAAAAATCGTGAAGAACGACTTGCGACTAGATAGAACCTACCTATGGCCAATTTTGTATACGTCGATTCGTATATAGATGAAATTACGGAAAAACCGTGGCTCCACGCGGAAATAAAAACAGAAATTGAAATTTCGCACTAGCAATTTCTGCCTTGCTCCGTCGTAGGGATTCAGCCTTATACGCTGCCTCGAATTCGTCTGCGATCAAAATGTCGTCTGTATCGACTTGGAACTCGCCGATTCGACAATCGCGCGTACGTAACAGGTATTCGACGAAACGAACAAAATTCGATCTGCTCGATCCATCGATCGACCGAAGGAAAGTAAAGAAATTCTCGAACGCGGAAGAATCCCCTGTGACGAGAGCTCGTCGAACACCATCGTTCACCCTTTCTCTAAACCATCTTTCAAAGACTCGGAATACATATTTCCGTGGAACGGGTATATCGATCGTTTTCTCCACGACCACGGATTATTAAGAAAACACAGCGTCCACGTATAAATGACTTTGTCGACTGATATTTTTCCGCACGACTCGACGGAGATCGCGGCTCAACCAGCGTCTAGCAGCATGGCTCCGCGTGCTCGTTCCTCTCAAGACGAAAACACGCGAGCGAGATGAAAGAAACGAGAGCGTACGCCGAGCTGGTGTGCGACACACTGGCGGCTAGCTTCGATTTTCCTGCGACTGTGCAGTCGGAACGATTTTGCATCGCCCTCTGCCAGCCACCCTTGTGCGCACGCTTTCCAGTCTACCCCACCATCAACCCCTTTCTCTCTTCGTCGTTTCGTCGATGTTCGATTCCTTGCTTCCGTCTTGTTACCACTTTCCATTTCCTCGTTCCTCGCTGCCACACAACCTTCTACTATTCGTCTTCGTCGCGTAACGTTCCGTCGCTTTTTACGCGCTCTCGACACCTCGCTTCCACCTTCTTTCCAAACGTTCGTTCCATGCGAATTTATATATTTTTATCAACGCGCTCGGACAAGCCGAACCGGGACGGAGATTCGTCTCGTTCCTCGAGTCTACAAAAGCTTATGGTCTTTTAATCGCGTTGATCCGCTTTCTCTCTCGCTGATATTTGTCATTGTTCGTAATTTCGATGTAACGTCTTCCTTTTCCGATCTAAAGGAACCACGGATTCGCCATTTTCACTCTATACGATTCCGCTTCTTTCACCGTCGTCCGTTTTCACTTTCAGCAAAATATCTTCCTCTGGAAACTCGAATCGATCAAAGATCGCCCCTTTCGTCTTTCCTTTCCTCACCTACGCCTTATCGTTCTGCTTCTTTCGCAATTTCTATCGTTCGTATCTTTAGCGAAACGCCATCCTCTTTCCGTCCGGACGATATCAAAATTTCTGCAATTTCATTTACGATCTACCTTCCCCCCCCCGCCCCCCGTCATTTGTATTCGTACGTTTCAGCAAAATTCCTTCCCTTCCCAATCCAAAGCAACAAAAGAAAGTACCTCCGTTCCTGTTACAAACTATCTTCTTCGCCCTGGCACCTTATTATTTCACTTATCATTCCTTTCTCGTTTATTTTCATTCGTCGTCCTTCCTATTCTCCTTCGTTTTTCTTTTCTCGCCCCTTGCGGGTTACGTTATTCCAGCTGCTCGGGCAACACCCTCGCTGCATACGCGATTCCAGTCGAGCACTCGTGCTTTTCGCTCGTGGATCTGCGCAAGTCGCCGCCTGTCGCCAGGCGAACTTCGTGTCTATGACCGAGAGTCGATGTACAGGGTAGCTCGAGAGCCACGGCTCCTCTTCAATCCCTTAGCCGTGTAATTATTTTCTTAGCAGTGGAATACGCGATTGTCACGGATAGTTGATAACGATAGTCCTGACTGCGCGGTTATTTACATAATAGGAATAGATAGATAGATAGATAGACAGATAGATAGATAGATAGAGAGAGAATAAAAGGAATATAAAACGTAGATGGTATTTCCTATTATTAATATTTTTATTGGTATTATATAGTAGTTATAACGCGACCGTTAGATCGTAAATTTTACGTAATTACGCAAAATATCCACGTCGCGGTATAATACGTCTTTGCTCGTTAATTTCTATCGATAAAATTTACCGCTAACGAAATTCCAAGAAATTTATCGAAAAAATTAGCAGTTTACATTAGCAAACGAAGGAGCTTTCGCTTTATAATTAACGCAAAGGATAGAACCGTGAAATATAATTCCCCCTCGTTGCACATGCACGCAAATCGCCTGTTTCGTGTCGCACCCAAGATTTCACGGGGTAAAGGAACAATAATCCGTTTAACTTGATCCCCGTGGACGCGTTATTCGATTATAACGTTACGGTGAAACTTCGATGTCAACGAGCAGCCTCTACCTCCAGCCTCTTTGATCGGTTGCAACACTTTTTTTTTAGACGAGAAATTCTTTTTTCCTTTGCCTCTTCTTCTCTTCTTCCTTTGCAATTCCGTAACGCGTTTCGTATTTTCGATTCGTTCGACACGATTGATATTTCGCGCGACTATCTTCTGTCCTTTCCATAATAATCCGAACCATTGTTTCAGTAAACTCGTCTCGTACCAGTTGCGACTCTGTTTGCGGTATTAAGCGAATCAATCCATCTACGAAGGATTTTATAAACGCGTGGCATCGTTATCGATTAACGATGTAATACGTCGTAACGAACGGAATTGTCGTGGACGGTATACTTGTTACGACCCATTGTAGTTTGCTAATGGTTCTCGAAGGGCTTTCGTCGGTGCTCGCCATTAAAAGCCAGAGACATACCTCGCAAATATTATAAAGTATTTGCTTTGTAATTGCTACATTGTTAACGGAAATCGTCTGTAATTCGTATTACGACCCCCATTAACGTGGTATTATTATATAGTAAAAAGATATCAAATTACGATTAACGAATAAAACTAAGTTCGTCGATTGGAAAAAGGGAGACGACGATCGATTCTGTAAAACTTGTACTTTCTTTCTGTGATTATCGCTCAACGAAAACCACGACTAATAAATCAGAGCAAATCTTTTCGCGTTGTAACGTTCAGCTAATCAGGAATGACGCGGCAGACGCCGTAACGAACTCCATGAGAAAATAACGAGAGAATATCGTCGGCTGAAGGAATTTTGCACGGTCGAAACGAATCCCCAATTAAAATTTCACTGACCTAAGCGAAGGGTGGTCGTTGGAGAATATAGCAGTCGCGATGTCGGCGCTGAGACGTGGATTGAACGCGCTATACTGGAACGAAAGTGCGGCTGCGCACCCGAACCGATCGACGAGCGAACAACGAGTCCAGTTGCCTTATACTCTACGACGTATTCCGCACCGTGTACTATATACCGTATATACCGTGTATACACTATGAGCTACCCCTTTCGAATTATCCACGCACTAACTTATTTTCATAGCTACGAAGCTAGCTCGCTAAAGTATTCCAGCGACTATCGCGGACAAATTTTGCGTAACTTTACTCGTCTTAACGCGTTAGGACGCGGTTCTATCTGTCCGTTGTACGAGCCATATATCGCAGCTTGAAAGTACGTAAACCAGTCCTTTCTAACGATAAGGTTTAATCGCGAGTAAGACAGACTTTTAACAAAATTCCCAGCTCCGATGAAATTTCCAAACGTTACGCGTCCGTCCTAAATTTAGCTTTGGTCACGAACCAAACAATCGAAAGCCCGATGATATTACTTGGCAACCTCGATCCATCAGATCCGTACAACGGCGCGAGACTACAGGATCAAAGTTGGCGCGTACGTCCTACTCCGATTAAAAAGTTCTTAGACTCGCATCGCCAAGCTTTTACATTTCCGAATAATTTTTTCGAATCGAACGCGATCAGTGCAAGAGGTGGACTCTTACGAGCTTCGTCTTTCGCGCGTTCTCTTTCTTCCTGAAACCTTTTCATCCATTTGCAAATGGTCACTGGCTTTATGGCGCTCTCTCCATACGCTTCTTTCAGCGTATCAGTCCCCCCTTTTTTCCCGAGTTTCGTCTCGTTCCTTCGTAAGATCGGTCGACGTTTCAAAAGACGTTTCGAAAGACGCTTTAAAAACGATATGAGCATACCAAAGAAGTTGTCGCAAGTTGCCAAACGGCTTATCGTAGGCTCACGAAATTTAATCCGTTTATAGATAAGGCTATAAACTGCACTCTTCGCCCGACCAATTCGCCGCAGCGTTGTCGAGACGGCGGTAAAAAAATCGTATCACCAACTTTTTCAACAGAGCGATGTACACCCTGCATTTCCGTGATTTCCACCGACGACCCGCCTTTTACGTTCGAAAGGTTGCAGTCTCCAGCTAAACTTTCCTTCGCGATAACCATCGACGGATCGCATCCTTTTCTCGTAAGGCGATCGCATCGTACATCGATTTATTCGGATGCGGAAACTCGGGAAATCGATACGTGTCAATTCCTTCTTGCTGTAAACCCAGCAACGTTACAATACCAGAGGTAAATACGTGGTCCACACCACCACGTAAGACCACACGGTAAATAGAAAAAGGTATGAACAATTTCCTTCTATCGGGCGATGTCGCGGATAACAGCCATTATAATCGCAAAGAGTATCTACGAGTGTTGGAATACTTTCGTGAGAAATCTTATACGTACACCAGGCACCGGTACTAGTACGTACGCGTAGCAAATAGCGAAATATATTAAGGTCGTCCGAAAAGTTTCTTTCGTTTTATAAGGAAACAATGGATGCACGACATTTTCCGTTTTATATTATTTTGTCCAATTACGTACGATCCATTTCGTTCTATTAAAAACAAAGATCGCAACGTTCGACGTATTAGATTTCGCGTTTGTACAAAGACGCGTCGTTGTAAAAGACGGGTCTGTAAAAGAAAGTCACTTTTCGGACAACCTGATATTATTGCCGCGATCGTCGATCGATCGAGTTTGACAGAACG
The DNA here is from genome assembly GCF_040668555.2 of Bombus flavifrons. Lineage (NCBI taxonomy): Eukaryota > Metazoa > Arthropoda > Insecta > Hymenoptera > Apidae > Bombus > Bombus flavifrons. The sequence continues at coordinate 11,680,506 of NC_138456.1, forward strand.
TAACGTACGTTTCATAAGTTTTTCCAACGACTAACAGGTACAGCGATAACGTCGAGATTCGTATGTACTCGCAATGAACATCCTTCTACGAGCGTTTAAGAGCTTCCTAAAATCGCCGATTCGTGTAACGTCCACTCGTTCGCTTATCGACGCTCGTATTAGAAAATATTTAATCGGTTTATGGACGCGTGTCAAAAACGACGCGATAAAAGCGTGCCTCTAAGCGAAAAGTGGGTAGTAAAATGCTTCCACTCCTGAAACTAAATATCCCGTGAATTAAGCGCTACGCGTTTTAAACAACAGCGTGTCGCGATAAAAATAATGGAAACGTTGATTTTATTATCTAGAAAGCACGGAGTAACTCGTCGCGAGAGATCACCGATATTTTGCACGCCGTAATTTATTCTCTCCAGGATCCTTTGCTTCTTCGTGCGTTTCTATTAAAAAAAAAAAAAAAAAAAAAAAAAAAAAATACGTTACCGTAGTTACGCTCTCGTCCATAAGTCGTACAGCGAAACTACGGATGTTTATGCAATTTTACGCGTTTACGAACGAAACCGAAGAAATGGAACTCGTACGTATCTAATATCGATCTTATCGATAATACAAAATAATAAAATAATACAAAAGAATTGGACTTTGAATTTCGTCCGATCGACAGTTACTTTATTACGACGATTCTTTTCAATCTTGCTACAGCAGTACCAACGATTCGAGTATTTTTCTTCCATAGCAAAATTTCATTTTAAACGTAGCTCGATTACTCTTTCAACGTGATATTAAGGTCTTCAGCCTTATTTCTGAAATCGTGAAAATATCGACGGATTAGTGCTATCGTTGAGCTTAAGTAGCGGTAGTCATAACGATGGTGGTGTCATTCGGTATTAAGATATTTTAAACTATTTCGAAAAATATTCGGTCAAGCTTCGTTGAACGACGAATCAAGAGCCTATATCTATACAACGGCAATTATTGGATCACAGCTAAGAGCCGTAACACGGTTCCACGTTTAATCGACCAACTGAGACGAAAAATCGTTTCTCAATCGCTCGAGTTCCGCGCACCGCTCGTCCAAACTGCCACAGTTATTTCTCGTTTGGAAAAATAGGAAACCGCACGCGATTAGCCAGCTAGCGAAATAAATTATTGATCGATAAAACGTGACAAATAGAGCCGGTTGAAATCTGTTGCCGGGTGCGGTGCTTCGAATTCGCGTCTACGGCCTAGGACCGTGTCATCGATGGAAAATGGAAAAGCGACTGCGCGATTAAAAAAAAAGAGGAAAAGATAGAGAGAGAACCTATATTTTCTTTCGTCTCTGTAACATCGCATCCTCTGTCTTTTAATTAGGGAATGAAAAATTTGATTCGGTCGTTTCGCAAAGAGAGAAAGATCGTCGAATCCTTTGCTTCTTCTTTTCGTTTGCTAAACTCGAATCGCGTCGGTACCGTCGTCTTTATTTTCATCGTCCGACGTAGTTTTTCTCATTTTATTCTATATACGCCGAATATACACCTCAATGTTCAATCTCCCTACCAATCCGTTACTAAATAACAACTTTTTCAAACAGCCAACGATAATAACTCTGTGCGAGCGAGATATCCGTGCCGACCGCTATCGTCGAATAATTTTATTTATTCCGGTTGAAACGCGCACGCGACTCGTCAACGATAATCCGGCGAAAGAATCTCAAGGAACGCGTAAACAGCTTTCCAACTTCTAACGCTTGACACGAATAATTTAACTCGAACCGTGATATTTTACAGATGACACGCACTACGTTCTAGAACGAACGTCGCGTTGCAAACAATTTACTTCACAGCAGCTACCGCGCTTTATCCAAGAAGATCTCAAACCACGTTTTCTCTCGATCTTCTTCTTATTCTGTCTCTCTGTAAGTTATATCTTGTTCGAATGCAGCTGAAATCTATAAAATTTAGCAAAATAACTCGTACCACGGGGCCACAAAGGTCCAACGATTTATCCACGGCACAATTGATGGACAGAGCAGGCAGATATTGCGGCGCTAGAGGCGATAAGCTTGATAAATATAGATAAAGCGGCGTTCCTTTCGGTACATTTGGATGCGTGGGCACGTTACGTAAACGCTAACCCTGGCACGGGAACCCGAACTCGATATTCGGCCTCCTCGTATAAACGCCTCGTCAAATGCAATTGTCACCGCGGACGACCAGGGAAACCGTAGGCTTGACGCATCGTTCTCTATCTAACGACGAAACTCTGCTACGATGGAATTTCCTTCCCTCCCCTGCCCCTCGCTCTTCGTCTTTCTTTTCCTTCTCGTTATATCTACGCGTTTGCGTACTACCACACGTTATATAGGAAATTTAATCGTTACCTATATCACCTATATCGTATCATCGGGCTACGTTTATTATACATCGTCTCTGCTGAATAAATCGTTTACTTCGCGTGGTTGTCGTTCGATCGAACTTTGAAACGCGAATCCAACGTAACGGATCTTTGAATCAATGCAACGCTTCCCTCGGCTTAAATATCGTATCGCGATATTAAATATACGATACAACGATGCGGCAGCGCGTAACGCCAACCATTTCGTTTATTATCGTTGATTTACGTAAAATCGAATATTTCTCGAATGTCTTATTTCGTTAGAAAGCAGGATAAAATTCGACGAGAAAATAAAATTTAGCAGTTATTAGAAATCGTCAGTTCGACGATTATTCGTTCAAATATTAATTAATTTTTTCGATTATCGATATCATTAACTTTAACGGAGAATGTACAACTACACCGTTACTTTATCTATGTATATTTTCATGAAAATCAAACAGATTTCCGTAATGGAAGCTCCGCGTGCAACGCGATATCGATTCTTAAACTACTTTTATCGTCGTTTTCATTTTCACTTATCACTTATTAATCGGATTAGCCGAAGTCAACGAGTCTCGATGAAAAACGACGAAGAACGTCTTTCCTGTACGCGTAGTGCGAATCGAATTAACGCGTGCATAGATATTAACTTGTTTACACGATGTTACGCAACGCAACGAGACCAACGTTTTATTAAAAACTCCGTTCGTGGGCGATTCATAGATTTTATTACTTGGAAAAATCAGCATTTGCAATTTCTTTCGTCAAATGTTAAATACGACTTCGATTGTATCTTTTTCAGGACGTGAATCGTTTAAAATAGATCACAGCGAAGATGAATTTATAACGTCAGTGTGATTGTTTGCATTGCCTTGACTCAGCTCTCTCTCTCTCTCTCTCTCTCTCTCTCTCGTATCTAATTGTAAGTGAAGGCATTTTCGTGCTACATTTTTCAAAGAGATAAACTCGTCTGTCTCGCGTACGTCTTACGAGTGAAAAATTCAAATTCGCCAAGTGCAAAGATTATTTTAGCTTCGATTCGCGTAAAAATTCTGATTGTTTTCCAATGAAATTCCGAACGTTTGGTACTGCACGTGTTTAAATTGCCGCTACATATTTTCTATAGTAAAACAGATCGCGATATATCGATATAATTGTTATTGGAACTCGATAAGAGGGTCGATCTTGGAAAACTGTTAGAGAAAACTGATCGCTTAAAAATTTTAGCGTAACAAACGAATACAGAATTTGGAAACGGCGGAACGCGAGGTAAAAATACGTTTAAAAAGATATAGGTATTCTTTGAAAACCGTTCTGCAACCGGTTAAAAATATTTTATAAGAAATAAGTCCAGAAGGTAATAGGAAATAAAGCGAAAATATTTCTAGAAAAATATAAAATACTCGACGATCGACGGTAGACAGATAGAACGTTTTAAAAATTAGAAATAGAAACTAGGAAAAAGTAAATTTAGAGAAAAGGTGGAGGCAACGAGCAGCAAGGCTATGAGGTATACGTAGCTTGTGAAGTTGAAAGTTTGTTCGAGTTATATCAACCTGGAGAAATTTAAAACTACAGAAACGCAAGTTTGAAGATCTTTAGGAGCAGCGAACGATTACGAAACTTGCGAAGGCTAATGAAACACGAAAAGAAGTACGATACGAAACAGAGAACTAATCGAAGTCTCAAATAATACACGGTTCGGAAATGATCGTACCTGTACGCTGTATAGAATCTTTCGAAGGATAAACGAGACTTGGAAATGTATAGAGATGCGGTATAAGAATACAATCGGATATCACGGACGAATGGCAATCTAAAATAATATGGAACGCGTAAAACTACCGCGCAGAGTATCACAAAGACATTGAGGCTGATTGAATCGTGTTTTTGTGGGCGCGTGTGCGTTAATATCTCTGAAAAAGTCGAAATATCGACTGCCAGGGAAAGCTGTTCTTTTTTCAGCATGATATATCGCGATATATCGCGATATATCGTATATGTCACAGCGTCTACTGTTCCTAATAAATGTATTTACTTTACTAGACAAGATGTACGTTTCTATCAAATAGTAAAAGTTTCGATTTCTTTGCTTGCGAATATATAAATTATACAAATCGTACGAATCAATTAGTACGTGCATATATCGACTTGGCGAGCGTACGCGTTTATCGAATTAAAGTGTAACGCACCGTGATACGTTTGTGTCTCTGGCTGTCTTAGATCTCGTTTCACAAACGCAGTTAACACGTACTCTACGCAAAGAATTTCACATTTTTAGGAATCTAACTAAAGCAATAACATCGAAACAGAAATCTTTCTTACTTATTGATTACTATCGTCGTTTATCGTGCAAATATCGTGCGATCATAGACGCTCTTTCTTTCTTTAGATGTCAAATTCTACGCTTTTTCCTCGATACCAGACAACGGCCAATATAGAATATCTAGTGAAAAAATTCGAACAATACCCACGATCGGCAGCATTACTTTTTCTCACTCTGCTTCTTCCTGTTACTTTCTTCTTAAATATTACATTCTGGCCGGTGTTCTTCGAAAAACGAACACGATATAGGGCATTCGTTGTACGACTTAGACGTTGTACGACGTAGCCGTAAACATAGATAGAAGCTAGCCTTTGATAAACGCTCGGAGGATATACGACATAGAGCGGGTAGAAAGACGGTGGTCGCGTATTCGCAGATGGAAAAAGGTCGACGAGGAGGGACGAAAGCTTCGCATAGCCGTGGTCCCCGCGAGGCGGATGATCTTATAAGGCGGCTCGCAGGCAGACAGGACAGCCAGACATAAGTGATTTGGAACGTGGGACCATTATAGAACCGGCTAGCAACATTGTAGAAAACATAGGACCGCCTGTTCTTCCGCTCCTTGTAAGCTAGGAGGCAACTAGATTCCAATTCGTCACACCATCGGCACGATTGTCGTACAATCACTTTGCCAAGTCAGTTTCCTCTTCATCATCCCTCTGTTTCATCGACATCCTCCTCTCGATCGACTCGAGCGACAAAACGAATTTATGTACGAACTGGATTTATACGGCCCATTAGACCCTCGGTTAAGCGACAATCAGCTGTGAATCAACATGACACACGAGCTGTTCGTACGCCAACGATATTTACAAGGGTGTAATATATATGCTAACAAGCAGTTAACGTCGATCAATTTGTTTCTTTGACGAAACTGACGGATAGGCTAATATCGGATGTCGCGACGAAATTTATATTTGTCGTTAATGTTCGCGAATCAGCGACGTTCGGTGCAACATAAGGGACGATGGTTGGTTTTCACGATCGAAAAGGGTAATTGCATCCAAGAAATAGCACGTTTTATGGTTTATATCTTGCCAGAAATTTCATTACAGTGACCATATTTAAAATGTATTTATATAGGTATTAGTTACGTAGATCCAAGTGTATTAAATATCCTGTCATTTGGCGGTAGTAGTTTTATACGTCGCAGCTTTTAAATATTTAAATGATAGAAAATGATTAGATAAGGAAAGTATCGGAAAGCATAGGAAAAGATTGCTACGGAACGATAATTAACAGAGTTTCCAATTTTCTTATTCGCTTGTTCAGCGTCATTCGCGCGATAAAAAAATAATTACAAGTACCATTACATGTACGTGACGCCGCAAAAGTGCAAGGAAGCCACGAAACAACGTCTCGTATCTTTTCCACTTGTACCATTTCGAAATGATTTTCAACTTTTACATCACGGTCTAACATATTTTTACTCTGTGACACAACGTTCGAATAAAACGACGTCGGTAATGACCACCTAATTTTCAATTTTAACGAATAAAAATAATTTTTAATTAAACGTTCGATCTCTTCGCTACTTTTCACAACGCTAGATTTTCACTTATCTCTTCGACCGTAAAAAAAAAAAAAAAAACGGAGATGTTAGCAGCAAATTATTCCATAAAACGTTGGTTCCAGCTTTCCTCGTGCCACTTATTTACTACATTGTAAAATTAAATCCCACTGGGAGAAAGCTCCGGAATCTGATTGCGTTTATTAGCTGCGAGAGTAATCGCATTCGTTAAGTCCAGTTAACCCTAACCTTGCTTAATTTAATATATCCTGGTGAAACAGCTACGAGGACCAAAATTTCTATCTTTCCATATCTTTCGATAACGATCAGAATATGTAAAAAGTTATTTCATTACACATATTCTGTTCTTTCTTTATTATCGAATATACTACTTTTTTCGTTATACGAATTTAATTGGCTTGCTTTTATAAATTATCAGCAAATTGCAAAATTCTATACATACGTGTTACTTTCTTCCGCAATTTATTTTATCAACGTACAAAAATTCCCGCCGCGAAACAGGAACGATATAACATCGATGTACGTATTCCGAATATTTTATGCAAATCCGTATATCTTTACAAATACCTGAAAATCCATAATCGAACGATCGACATGAATTAAGGTACGACTAACGCCTTCTATATTACCCCCCTCCCTTTTATATTACAATTTTTCCGTTTCATTTTTACGAGCAAGTCTCCCGTGACGCGTACTCTCTGACGAACTTGTAAGGCGCAAAATTCAAAGCATATTTCACCAGAGCAACGTCGATTCGTATAGCAGATTCTTGCGACGGTTAACGATCACAGAGTTTATAGGTTTGATCGAAGCTTGCCTGTGTTTCCGGGCTCCAAGAATAAATCAACGAATCGATAATGTATCTGGGCGTGCAGCGGTCGCTCCATCGATTTACGTGCACGTGAAAAATTAAAGAAGATGCACGCTTTTCTCGATTGCCTGACAGCAGCAAAGATTTCTACGTGTTTCGATCGAAAAAGAGAACGTCTTTGCAACGGCGAAGCTTTCTCCGCTTCGTACGCGAAGAATATCTAAGTATTACGCAAACGTAGTGATTCTGCGAAAAAACGCTTTAAACGAGCTATGTAAATCGTAAGAACGAAATCACGCGTGTATACATACACGTATATATGCGAAGAAAGTTGGGAATATTACGCGTTCGTTTTCGATGATCTTTCGACTACTTTTACACTATCAGAAAATTACGCGTACAAAATTACGTATGGTGCGTAAAGATAACTAATCTTTGATTAATTAACGACATTATACGTCGTTACGTACCTCTATGTACAATGCCAATACTCGTCTAACATCTTTAACGGATTCAAAAGCAAGTAATTGAAAGAATAATATTCCGTTATATTACGATATTACGATACGAGTTACGATGGTACGAGTTAAAGATAACGCGCATAGCGAGTAAAAAAGGTTTAAAACTCTGCGGGTACTGTCGCCAAATAGAGGAAAAAGGTGCTGCGAAAAAATGCTTTCCATAATAAACACGCATTCTCGTATTTCGAATACATTTTTTTCCGCACTTGGCAAGCACCGCCTAACCCTCTTCGTGTTACAGAGGTTTTTAATCCCGGTTAGTCGTACACGTAACGAGAATTTCATGAATTTCCAAATCTTGACGAGCAGCTGCGTAACAACGCGTCGTACCCTGCCGTTTTCCCTTCGAATCTTGAAATTCGACTCGAGCATCGAACGAAACAGAGAACGTGAAAATAAAATTCGAGTCAGAATTAGCCCGAACCATGGATTGCGTATCGAAATCTCGTTTCCGTGCTCGTAACTTCGACTCGCTTTTCTAATTTATTAAAGTGCATACTGTGATACGAGGCCATCGCAGCGCCGTATGCACTATCGCGATGCTCTACGTACGAACCTAAGTAAGCCGCCAGACGAACATATTGATTTACACGAGCGAATGGCCTAAGCAAGCAACTGGATTTCGTGTTTGAGAAACATCGCGAATTAATCCGCGTTTAATGCGAAACGATCGATCGATGAAACGATGCAATTTAAACGGCGCGTCGGATCGTAAATATATATATATATGGAATCACGTAATGACCAAACGAACATACCGATGCTACTGTCACACGCTCAGAAACGGTAACAAGGTAGACAAAACATGCCAGCGTGCCACAGCTATCGAAGCAATAAACAGATAGTAACGGAATAGCGGCGTCTGATAAATACCCGACGATAACCCAACCAGCGACCGAGCCTTAGTAAATATGAGAACTCTCTCAAATCGGCACTCGACACTTTTTTGTTACGACACTGCGAACCGTCGCTCCGTTGGATTCGTACAATAAATTTTACTATCGTTTCTAAAGTCCAAATTTCTTACCTTACTCGTTCCGTGAATTTCGTGATTTCTTGTGTCATTTCCTACGCGACGCTATCGCGCGCTTCGATCGCCTTTTAAAATTCCTTCGCTCGTAATATCGACTGGCGCGCGTAACGGGACTATGATCGAGCCATTTCGAACAAGAGTTACGGTCGAACTGGATTTTTACTTTGATCTTAAACTTCGTTTCAGTTTGTACGAAATTAGAACGCGTTAGACTCGAGTCGGAATGAAAAGTCTGATTTTAAAAAGGAATACGCTGGAACGTCCTTTACCATTATACGGCTATCGTTCCTAGAATTTCGATATCTTTCCTGTTACTTTAGCACGAAACTAACATTGCAGCGCGTTAATATCTCGTGTACAATAACGTCAAAGAAGAAACGCGTTGTGTCAAACGACACAAATCCGAAGGGAACTGAAAGATACTTCGAAGGCGAGAAAGAAATGTGGAAGTGGTGGAAAAATTGGAAAAAACTATTACGTTGGACGGTCTGCGTTCGACGATCTCGATACCGAAAAAACAAGCTTACGGTAAAAGTGGTGGTGAATATACGGCTTCTTCTTTCGAAGCGTTTATGGCACTAGGGGATTCGCAGAATGTAAATAATTTAGAAAATATTACATTCGTAATTCAGTTCTTGTATCATTGTTTTCGAAACATGGAACAATAATTGTAGGAAAAGGAGCGTGTTTTATCGTTGAAAGATTCCTTCGTTCAAACAATCGTGTCCCCCCGTCTAAATCCGACAATTCTGCGGATTCTATTTTATAACAAAAAATGCGAATTACGGAGAATCAACGCAACGAGCGATCCACGATCGGAGAAACGGAAGCTCGATAAACAGGCTTGACTTCTGACCATCGATAGCAAAAAATTCTCCTCGGTATAGAGACGATAAATCAAACCATAAACCTCTTTTTTCTTTTCTCCGTCTTTTCTATCTTTTCACGCGGTTAGACAAAGCGAAAGCGACGCGTTTTCTCAGAAACGAGTATCTTTCTGGCCGAGGTTCACACACCAGTATCGAGAGGGTAGTTTCGACTGAAACAACAAATAATCACGAAACATACGCGGGGACATTCGATACCAAGAGATTTCAATCTGTTTCGGAAAACGTGGAAACGCGTCGGTGGTCGGAGACGTAACTCGATTCCAGCAGGCTGGCACATGGTGGAGGAAAAAACGTGTTGTGACATCGTCCACCATCGAGGATGTGGAGAACCGACAATGGAAAAAAGGCGCAGTATCCGATTTCCTAATGGTACAAGCCAATAACGACGTTCATTACGCTTATTACGGGCTCGGACCGTATTTTTTCTCCTTTCGCGGAGAACTGCATAGGATAAGGTAGGAGTTGCTCGAATCGATTAAGTTTCAAGGCTGTAAAATTTAACATCGAGCTTCGCGCAGATTAATCGAAGAACGATAGCGAAGAAACGACGCGTTCGCAGCCCTTCGGACAGCTAGAATTCTGATAAGGTAGCATTCTTCGAGTCCCGAGGTATAAAGTATAATACAATCACTCGTGGCAGACGCGACGAGAAAGCCGCAGAAAACGTAGATGAAATCGACAAAGTCCCGAAATACATTCGATCGCCTCGAGTTCCAAGCTGTTTCGTCGTCGTTAATTAACGATTCGAGCGATACGTTTTTAAATACTACGTAAATATCGACTTTACTTTACGAAATACCGTTTCAAACGTACGAAGTAACGTTTTAAATCGCGCTACGTGCCTATTACCGTTGTAAATGGCCGTGATAAAGGGAATAAAGTAATTGGTATTGGCGTTAAAACGGTCAATACAAAATGTATCGATACGTTACTTACAATAGCTGTACGCATAGTCGTCGGCTGCTGTGTTTCGGTGTCAATTCGCGTCGTCGGAACTCGTTACTTTCCACAGTCACCGTCAATACACTTTCAGGATAATAACACGAATATCACGCTACTCCGATGCGATATAACGTTTCATCGTTTAAGAAGGAACAGTTTGCGTAGAATACGAGTGAAAGAAGAAACGGTGGAAACTATCGAATGCCTGAAATTCCGTTTTATAACGGCAATGTTAAAAGATAGAAGTTAAAAGATAGAAAGATGGATGGATTTAATAAAATTACAAACGAAACCTTGTCTAATTTAGTCTGATCGAAATCGTGTTAAATTATATCGAAACTATTCCTTTAAATAAAGTACGCCATCGAGATTACCTTTATGTAGAAATAGATAGCTTTATTTCGTTCGATCGCTCTACGGGACGGCCACGCAGACCGCTGCTCGCGGTACAAGCATCTTAAACCTACCTATCTACGAGTACAGCGATTTATAACGTATTTCGATTCGCGACTGAAATTAATTAATACGCTCGATGCTTGTAGGATGACTCGATATATTATCGTTCAAAACGTTTCGTCTATCGATTCAAGAAGGCGAATAAAGCTACAGAATGGCACGAACATGTCCCATATTGCGCATTTATACAGGTGCCAAGAATCGCGACAACATGAACGGTCCAATAATAGTTAGAAGGGCGTGTCACCTTACGATTGCGAATCTCGTAATTTCAGTCTTTCTATATAAGTAGCATGCTCGTTTAGGTTTCCACGCTACATTAATAGACGAGACCATTCTACAATTATTCGATAGCTGTTTCGTTAAGGTACAACGAAACGATCGAGACAGTTTTGCCGGTTCGTCAACCAAATCTTGCGACGACGATTAAATAATCTGGTAGACTAGAATCTATCGAAGCGACGGAATTTCTCAAAGCGACAGTTCCTTGAGAAAACGGAACGTAGCTGATCGAAGGAAGCAAGAGTCGTAATAAAATTGCAAATCGCTGTCGTTCAAATTCTAGAATTCTATTTCCGTTCTGGCAGATGCATAGTCGCTGTGTTACGTTATCATTCCATAGAGCTACGAATTAAACAACAGAGATAACGTTCGATACAAAGCTGTTAATCTCGGTCTAATCCGAAGATTCGCATAAGTAGCGAGAAACGTGAATGGCACTATTTATAACGATCTAAAACAAGAGCAAGTGTATCGGTATTTTAAGCATTAACCTACTTCGTATATTTTCAGCGTAAAAGCAATTTAATCGTCGCGGCAGTAAACTGGCGCGAAGACGTAAATAGGCAACAATTAAAACGCGTAATATTCGTGAAGCCTCGCTTCGAACCACGGTAAGGTGGCACGGTAAGGTGGCACGGTAAGGTACGATGGTTTTGTAAACGCGCGACAGGATTCTCGAAACGTTCTCCATTTCCAATAACGCAGCAACCTAATTCTCGAAATATTTACGTAATTAGACGATCAACTGGATGCATACGAATTAGAGAGAAACGAATAACCGTAACTAATTAACTGCTCCTCTTTTCCGCCGATACCGTTGTTAGCCGTGAACGAAGCGCCATTCACCGTCGGAGAGGCGCCTATAAATCCATCCAGCCGAGGAATTGGGATTCGTACGGCAGGCAGATTTTCTAAGGCCAGAAAATCACGCGGCTATTTCTGCTCGCGGTGGCCAAGCGTCGCCGAAATATTTCAACGAGTATTGCTAAACTGTGCTCAATGAACTCGATGGACCAACCCTTCCGCTGGCAGATGTACAGAACAACGACCGGGCATTTGCCAACCGAACGCGCGCCATCGTAGGTTACCGATTCCTCGAACCGGGTTACACCATCGAGTAATTGCAGGGATCGTAACCGAACGCCACAGGTGGGAAACGCGGTAGCCCACGTTTTCCGACTTTTACAAAAAGACAACCTTACAATCGGATACGAAGCTCGCGAGAGAAAAGCACGATAAATATATCTTCGTCGACCTCGAAACCAACGATGGAAAGAACTTGCTAGATCCGAGATAAGACAGGATACCGAACTTCGATACCGTTTTCGTTTCGACAAAAATTAACTCTCCTTCGATGAGATTTTTTCCGCAGAAATTTAAAGAATCGCTGTTACTTTTCGTCCCTGGACGCGCAATCGCATCTTTCTCGTCGTTTCGGCCGAGAAACTTATCACTGGATAACGACCAATACCGTCGCGACGTGCAATATGCGACGAATAAGAAGAAGGAAGAGGAAAAAAAAGAAAAGGGAGTTACGCGTGACGATAACGTAACGTAACGTAACGGTGTGAAGAAAAATGAAATATAAATGCGATGGCTCGTTATGTATTTTGCGGACGATTCTTCCGTGAATCACTTTCGCGTTCACGTAACGCTTCTAAGAAATCGCGTACCAGGAATAAAGTCCTAAAGGAATGTTGCGAACGGTGTGCTATGGTGAAAGACTCGATGCGCCGTTATGGTACATGGCGAATGTGGAATATCTGGTGTTTAACGCATTTGGTAATTGTGGATAGAACAGTCACCCATAAAACTATCAGAGCTTAGAACGGCAAGATTTCGTATTGAAAATACTCGTAATTAGCTCGACATCGGCTAAGCGATACAACGGATAAGAAAACTAGTAGCACTGGAAATACAAGGATACGCTTGTTTCGTACAAGCGAACCTTTTTACCCGCAACGAGCTTCGTATTTGAAATACTTTATCCGATCTTAAACACCATATCGCATATCGCACACGTTCGATTACTTAAGGCAGCGAAATTATTCAAAATAATTAAGTAGAATTTTTCGAATATATCTTTCTCCGCTGTCCATCGTTAATGCTAAGTTATTGGCCAATTTAGGATCTCGATTCAGCGACTGAAATTGGACAAAGATCTACGAACGTAGTAAATATAATGGCGAGCGTGATCGTTCAAAGTCGAAAGTGTGAACGCGCGAGTGGTAATGGAGGAGCAATTTGTGAATCGAAATTAGACAGCGAAGCAATGCAAACAGAAAAGCACAAAAGACAGGCGCCGAGAAAAGCGGCAAATCGGACGGCTACTGCATTTGGCAAATCGTCAAAAGTTCTTTAACCTTTCGGGGCAAGGTGGAGGAGACGGTTTCGTACGAGGAACAAAGCAGCGACGGTGCTACACGCGATTAACGCTGCGAGTACGCACAGTGACCATATATATGAGCGCGCGCGCGCGCGCGTGTGTGTGTGTGTGTGTGTGTGTATGTACTTATAATACGCACAATATACGCGTGATAGTTTCCCACGGTAAATATACAAATACTCTTGCTAGTCGTTGTATTCCGAGAAACCGCGAAACGCGACGCACCAGGATACGTTTAATGGACGAAAGACGCAGAAGAACGATCTCGCAAGCGGGATGTCACAGAGACGACGGTAAGAATTTGGCGAGAAACGTTTGGTTCGTCCACCCCCGCGCGCGATTGCCCCGTTCGCGTGTTGCTCAAAGTTAAGTATAACGTCTCGTGACGGCCCAACGATTCGAAAGCGGGATGGCGGACCGCGTGACGAAGACCTCGTGGTCACTCACGTGCTATTCATAACCTGAACTCGAAGCGACTCGTTCCGCACGCACTTTTCGTCGGACGAACGAGGAACGCGTTATAACGTTTCGCGACCAACGCGCGCATTCCCACGTGCACGGCGATTTTAACCTCTCCTGACGCGACGCGTTGTTACAGGACACGGTGACGCGTAAAAATGACAACGAATTAATAATATAACGAGTCAGAGAAAAACTTATCCGTTAGGAGTTAAACCACGATCGCGCGAGCACCGATGTAACGACACCGATGACGTTGACGTAATTTTTAACCAACGTTGCGTTTTTTCACTAAACATTAGGTTTTTCTCGTACGTTAACGAAGAAAGATCTGTCATGAATAAACAGTAGGTACATAGAACGATTTACGTAACTGGAACAAATTATGTGGAACGAGGTGTACGCGTGTGTATGTGTGCGTGTGCGTATAACGTAGAAACAAAATTGGAGCAAAAAGAACGCACGGAACAAAATATATCTTGCAAGAAAATCTTACGTTTCTTAACAATGTGCGATGATAAAGATACGTATCGCTTCGAGTCGATGCAGCAACGTTCCGCATCCTTCGACCAAAGTTAACCAGAGAAACGTATAAAGAAGCACGTAGAGACACGGATAGCGAAGTTTTCCTTGTTACAAATGTGCCTATGTACGTTTGCGGTCACGTAACAAAGCATCGGCAAATCGTTTCGGCCGACCAATTTTCTAATACGTTTCTCACGTTTTTCGTATTCTTGCTATCGTCAAATAGATTAAAAGATAACAGTAATCGACTCGCCGTAGCGAAATTACTAAATTATTTTCATTTTATCAAACTACTAAATCGAATCTTATCGAGTTACTTGGGCTTTACCGAAGCGGGACAACACCGTTCGACGTTCGTTCGAAGTGGAAAGGTGTCCTCGTAATAAAAGCTCGAAATCGCGGCGCGCTAAATCTTCTTTGCGCGTCCATACAGCGAAGCGCGTGCGGCTATGCATACGATACGCACACTTTTGTCACATGCCGTCGCACGTAACGCACGCAAAGCCGCGCTTTATCGCCGACGGCCTCCGAGCCTGTTACGTAATCCACCGGAACGTCGGGAAGGTCTACGATCTGCAACACGTGCAACGTTCACGCAGAGACATCGTAATCACCGCTGACACAAAGTACCGTCTTTTTCTATTTATTCGACGAAGGAATCTCGCCCCTCGAGATATTTTAGTTGCATGGAATTCTTCGTCCTACTACTTCGCGCTAGCTTCGACTCGACCAGCTTCGGGCTGACCAAAATTTTTTTTTTCTATTTCTGTTTTATCAAATGCATACGCGAAACGTACTTACGTATCGCGATTACATATCAACGCGTCTTATAAAAAGAAAAGTATCGAGATAAACAGAGTTAGTCGCCTATTGCGAATAGACCGCGGATTTTTACGCGTTTATAGGAAATTTAAAGTTGCAAACTGCGCAAAATACTCGTAATATGTAAAAGTATATAAAATATGTAAAGTAGAAAAAATGTGTAAAATGGGGAAAAATTTGGAAATTTAGAAAACCGTAAATGCGTCTGTATGCGAGGTTTTCGAAGATAAAAGTGAAAAACTCGCCGATGATGCTTTAGGGAGTTGCCTGAAAGGTGGCAGAAGATAGTAGAATACAACGACCAATGCCATAACCATAGTTTCAGTTACAGTTAACAAATACAAAATTTATGTTTGAATTTTCTATAAGAAATAAATAAATAAATAATTAAATAAATAAGTATATATATATATATATATATATATATATATATATTTATCCTCTTGGCCAATCCGATAGAACTAGCGATTACGCGAGTCAGCGTAAAATATTACTGCAATTACGAGATCATTACGCGAGCTAGATTCGCGTAAGAAAGAACGAGGAAGTTTTGTTTTCCAACTAGGAAGTTTAGTCTGTAAGTAATAATTATGTGCGATTGTTCGGAGTAGTAATCGTATCGTGATTACGGTAAGTATGTTTAGTATTTGCGATATCGGATCGTCGGATGGATCGATATTTTGAATACCGATATAGTCGAGGCTCGATCGATCGAAATATCGACAATTTGAAAGGTAAATGTTTAAAATAGTTGAATATCAAAGTGTTTGGTTCTGAGAATATCGGTATTCGATGTTTGATACGACCGATATTCAGAGCCTTCGTCGATACGATATGTAATTATTGAAGCGTTGTTCGCACTAAATGCTACACTAACACGTAGCATCGAGTATCAAAATTAGTAATAGCTATTTACTACGACTAAATTAAACATTGGAACGTAATTATCTGTTTCCTAATATAATTGGAATACTTTGATTGGATAATATCGTATTCGAAATACCATATGCATGTAGTATCTATGCATGGCTAAAATATAAGTACTCGACGCGTTATTTCTGCATCGAATACCGTCGCGTGATTCTACGAACGAAAAAACGAAGATAATTGAAAATGATTCAAACGTTGACAAGCGCTTTTCTCTTCCACCCAAACGACCGTGCCCTAAATTGCTCGAAAAACTGAAAATCTCTGCTTCAACGTGTTCGAACGATCAATGAATTATTTAGATAGCAGATGCAGTTTGTGATATAGTCCGTAACGCGAATGCCGGTACGTAACTTCTTTGGGACGAGGCTGAATGAATCTTTTCTCGTTGCATATAATACTCGTTCCTGCGTTTGCAGAATCTAAAAGTAGCTGCAGCTTCTCGAGATTTACTCGGTTATACGAACTGAAAGTCGTAAACAAGCTCGAGCGTCGACGAAAATTTATAGGCTTCCTATTTTTTGAAGAGCGATATCAAGTGGCTATACGCGATACCTGCAGAACAATTTGAAAAGTTAAATTCGTTACACAAAGATATCGTGCTCGATAATGACGTTAAATCGTTACTCGACGAGAACGATACGGCGAATACGATACGATTTTACTTACAACAATCGTCCGCTGTACGATAGCGAGGTGCGAAACGAGACTCGGTCAGGTTACGTAACGAACAACGTGCCCAACTTTCAGGGCACATGCGTTCACGCATAACCAATCCTTATACCTTCTCGGTTCTCGGACGATGTTATACTCGGTTCTCTCTCTCTCTCTCTCTCTGTTTGCGCGCACCATCGTTCGCGTGCATACCCAAGCTTCATAACCGATCGCTTATATTTAGATACAACCCATTTAGTATCTATTAGACGTATCACAGCGATACAACGCTGGTGATTTCTTCTATCGAATCTTACGAGTATTCGATACGGTAGAACTTACTTATTACGAAAGGAGTTAACGTCGAGCCTCTATTATCCGAACTACGATCGAGTATAGTTTCGTAATCCGAGTAGCGTGATTCGAAGATTACGACAAGAAAGAATACGGTAGCCGTTAGATTATATTCGCTTCGATATAAGTGGTTAAAAATGAAATTGCACGTATATTTGCGCGATATTGCAATGCCTGATAGAGGTAAAGCATCGAACAAAGTTACTGAGGACCTTTTCTCTTCGACGTATCTGATGGTCAAGGTCATCGGAATCGTGACCCCCCCCCTTTCGCGCATAATTAGCATCCCCGTATACCGCGATTCTCCTCTCATTCTCGTATATATTTTGAAATTTCAATATCGTCGTCACGATAGTCTGTCGATAGCGACTCGTTGCGATGCTAACGCTAAGAAATTTCAAAAGGTTTCGTACAATGCACGCAGTACGTTCGTAAAAGAAAAATATTCTGTAAATCACCGTACGTAATCGTTTATTTTGTTCGCCATCTATCGAACCTCTCTTACCGAAACTGCCTTGTCCCCGAACTGTCCCCATAAACCAGATAAACGAAACGTTCTGCACGCATCCCGTGTATTTTTGCACTTTTAAATTTCGCACAAATGCATAAAAGTCGACCGTCTAGCGATAACGGCGCTGTTTCCAATCGCTAAACGATACGATACGATAGAAGAAGAAAACGTAATCTCTGCTCGCAGTAGTACGAGTCAATTATTGAGCCCACTCATGGAGTTAGCAAGAAACACCATGAACCACGGATCTATCAAGATTCACGCGTGTCGGCAACATCCCTGATACGATCGTTTATTAGCGACCGCGCTATACGAATACGTGTTTCGATACACGGCAGACATTTATTCGATGTCTTTACAATTGAACGATCGAATAATTTATCGAACGAACTCGGATTGAAAGCAAGTAGGACTGATTTACAACCGATTTATACTCTATTCGATACTTGGATCGTAGAAACGATATTATTGGTAAGAAGCAGTTGTATTTCTGCAATTGAGACGCACGATGAAGGATAACGAATAAAAAGCAGTACGAACAGTACACCAAACGTTACACGTAGCGAGAGTATACTATTAACGTAACTAAAGCAAATAACTGAAAACCATATTTGCCACAAAAATATATCTTTAAGACAATATCATAATCCAGACAAATTCGGAACATAATCGATTACTTGTCGACTTAAAAATAGACCATCTCGACGAATTTTCGATGAAAAAAATATCTCGCGGAATTAACCCAACCCGTCGATCGG
Source organism: Bombus flavifrons (assembly GCF_040668555.2). Taxonomy (NCBI): domain Eukaryota; kingdom Metazoa; phylum Arthropoda; class Insecta; order Hymenoptera; family Apidae; genus Bombus; species Bombus flavifrons. Next base: position 11,699,049 of record NC_138456.1, read on the forward strand.
ACAGGTTTTCCAAAGTTTCCAACTACGTAATTTTCATTCTCCAAAGGCTAATTCAGGCACGTAAAGTCGAGTTTACGTTGTTCGTCTTCGAAGATCATTGCGGATGAAACGAGAGCGAATGAAAGCGACGTTTTTCGATGGATCATCCACGGTGATCATGCACGGTGAGACAGCGTAAATTCGGCTTTACTCGCTATCGGCCGTGTCTAACCGGTAACCCAACCCGGTAAATATTATAACGAGACGAGTTTACGTAGAACAGATCTTTTCATATTCTCCTAAAAGAATTAATCTTAATCGATATCCTTACTCGAGATATAAAAATTCTGAATTAGTTTGACGACCATACTCCCCGTAGTAATGTTATTCCCGTATCTCTACCCACCGATCTATCCTTGCTGATCTTTACTAATTACAATACCCATAATCAAAAGATCCGCTTCCTTTCGCAAACACGGCCTCGTTATTTCCTTAGGATACTCGCAAAGGATCGATGTAGTCTGGGGTAAGCATGCGTTTCTATCTTTGCTCTTTCGTTACAGTTCGTTCGTTCGTACGTCCGAGCAGGACGACGATCAAGGCGCAACGGCTGCTCCTATTGATTCGCTCTATCTTAACCTCCTCTGCCCCTCTCCTTCACTCTCACTCGCACTCGCACTCTCACTCTCTCTCTTTCTCTCTCTCTCCCTCTCCCTCCCCCTCTCCCTCTCATTCCTCTCCGAAGATCTTCGAAGAAAGAGTGTGTCGTGGAGAAAGGGAGTGAATATCAAGGGTTGCGGATCGTGAATTCTTGGCGAGCGTGCATTCTTTTTGGAAGGGAAGGAAAGGACGATCGAGTCTCATCCCCGATCGTTTAACCGAGACGACTAAAAAAATCCATTTATGTCGCGTGTAAGGGCGCGGTCGAACACCAGGAAATAAGACAGAGAACTTTGTTCGTATATTCGCAGTTTATATTTAAAAGATTTTCGACCCGATTAGATGGTAACTTTAATTAACGTTCGATCGATTAAATTAATTCAACATCTTGTTACGACGTTGCGAATTCTTTCCATTTGCTAGAACGAGAACAGGGTTAACCGCAAAAACAGGTAAGGGTAGGAGAGAAGGTTAGAGGAGAAAGATTATTTATCGAGTATTTACTGAATTTTTCGAAAAAGGAATCTCTTAAGAAAAAATCTTATTTTACGCTTTTTGTATAGAAATTCACTGACTGAAAAGGCACAAAAAATATCGAGTTCGGAAGAATGGAATTGTCGTTGAGAGACGCGAGTTAAGGAAAGAAGAAGGAGAACGTACGTGCGCACGTCGAGCGGATGAAAAGGGGAAGATGCATTTGCGGAATGCGTGCAAAAATCGAAGCAGCAAAGAGATTGGGCTTAGGTTCTATAAGCTAGGTAAGTTGTAAAGTCAGGTAGATTCCTCTTCGCGTTCATTTTCCTTGGTTCCTAAAGTTTCGTTTTTGAAAATACTTGGAACAGGAGAGAAGACAGGAAATCCTTTCGTATTTCAAATCTTGGAAAAGGGCGTTACGCTTAAAGTTTGTTAATCTTTCTCAAACCTGTATCTTCAGAATCGAATAATACGAGAGTTTAGAAATAAATAGCACATATATTATAATATCTTCTGCAAACTATTCCAATCGTGGTTTAGAATATAATGTTAATTTATACGTATTTATATGTTGTATTTAAAGATTTAAATTCTATTTATCAAAGTGCAAAATTTGTCGAAAATTATACTCGATTAAGGAAGTGATAAAGAAACCTTCCATCTTCCATATTCTATAAAAATATAACAAGTATTTCGTCTGGAAAATTGAAATATATATATATAAATATATATAATATATATAAATATATATATATATAATATATATAAATTGCTATTTATATAGATTCTTCTCTTCTGACCATGTTCGAAGCGAAAAATTGCAACACGCGCGCAGGCCTTATACATGCATACGTATAGGTACAGCATGAGAAGTACATAGGTACATATCATGCTACATAAGATGATTCATGCAATTGAGATAAATCGTTTTCCTGTCTGGTTCAAGGGGCAGGGAAGTAATAAAAGAAAATAAAAATGATACGGGCGATACGATCTACGTTGAAAATGGAAACAATTTGGAACTTTTCTGCTGTTAATTCCGCAACGAACCACCAAACAGTCTTATATATGTATATAACATAAGACATAGCACAGAAGAGATTTTTCAAGGAATTTCAAGTATATATGTACTCTATGAAATATTCGTACTTTAGTTGCTTTCTCTAATATCGGTACAAGTTAAAGCGTTCGTCAGAATCGATTCTACTAGGAAAAAAAAAAAAAAAATAGGAAGAAAAATAGGAAAAAAGATGATAAACATTGACATTTCATTCAACCTATTCTTCAAAACACTAAGCAACTAACTTTACGTAAACACAGCAACTGATCTCGTATCACAGCTACTAATTTTTCTGAGTCATTCTAATAGTAAAAACAAGCCTAGCAATAACATCTGTTTTATGCCAAAGCTATATTTTGTATCAGATGTAAAAGATAAAAAGAAAAGAATCGAAATGTTTCAAAGAATCGAAATAAATTTAGTTTTACAGCTTATATAGAATATTGGATGTGTAGATTATTATTATTATTATTATAGTTAACGTTATATTTTACACTAAAGAAAATTGAAGAAGAAGGAAACATTCTTAACGAATCGATATAAACTACTATAATTTATATATAATTTTAATTTTGAGTTTGCACATTGAACTATCTGACGATAAGATATAAAACTTAAATCTCCTCTTATTTCCAGCAAACATTTGAAATTATCATATATATTATGATATTAATTTGAAATGGTTGTAAATATCGCAAAAACTATCCAATGACGTAACCGCCAGCTCTTGAAAAAAATACTTTTACTCCAACAAAATACTCTGATCTTTCAAGTATGTAAATGCAAAATTTTTTTAAACGAGAACACGTCCATCTTTTTTCATGTCCAACGCGATATTTCTCGCTATGTAGTAAAACGAAAACGTGACATTAATTTTCCAATCATTTCACCCGATAGTTAATGACTTTTATAGCGATAAAACGCGCATGCGCCAACTATCTCGAACTCGCACGCAACGCAGAAAATTATTCATTGGTTTAATAACCGCAGGAGAACGATAATTGGTAACGTACCAAGCAGAACAAATGTTAAAGGCTTAACTAGCGTCTTAACCAAATAAAATAGAAACCGAGACGAGCGTCTTTTTAACATATCTAAAGTGCGAAAGTTTCTTTTCACGTGACGTCTATGCACGCAACATCTTTCTACCTTACTACGGCATACAAAAGATCTGTTACGCAATTTCAAAAATAAATTACCGCTAGCACGAACACGAAGGCACAGGAGAAAAAATATTCAATTCGCTCCACCTCGTTCACGGAAAACACAACGAGCCGACTTTCATCGCTAAACTAGTGCATCACTAGAAACACTAGCCAAGCATTAGATGATTTGACACGCGATCCACGTTGCGAACTACACGCTGCTCCGCCTATGTTTATATTTTCGTGAACATCGATTACCTAACTGCGATTCTCGTTTTAAATCGATGATATAATTCATCCATTCACGGTACTGAAATGAAATAAAAGCATAAACTAGACTAGACACACATATTAATGAATGAAAAAGAAAGTTGTAAATAATTCTAAATAAAACATGTATTTAGAGAACTAAAGAAGAAATTCATTTTGTAAAAACAAATTCGTATACGGTCAAACGTATAACTTGTCAAAAATAAAAGAACATTTAATATTATTTAATATTATAGAAGAAGCAAATTTTTATATGCGAAGGAATTTATTTTCTTTTATATTTTATTATATTTATTTAGCTAATATCATTCGTGTTTTGAAAGCTCCCAACAAAATATGTAACCTTTACTTGTATCGCTTACAACTTAAGCAACAGTTAAAACACTGCTTACAATTGCGACACTGATACCAAATTTTATTAGGTAATTTTGATACACCCACTCTAACAAGTAATTCACATTTACTGTTACTTTCTGCAAATATCACAATATTAACGATTTTTAGAATATGACGATGTTATAACGTTATAATACAAACGATCGGAGAAAACAATCCCAGAGAAACTAAGTTAATGATATCAAAGAAAAAAAAAAAAAAAAAGAAAAAGGGAAAGAAATTAAGAAATTAGTGATCAAAAATTTCATTTTACAAAATATAGGAAACAAGTGAGGATACAAGAAAATTTCTTAGCGAATATTATGTATACGGTACCGCCGTCTATGGTAACTCTTCAGCATAAACCCACATAACCTTATCGGGCGAAGATAACGCCAACGGGTCTGATAAACGCGAAACGAAACGTGATGTACAAGCAATATTCCAGACAAATAGAAGATGGAGGGGGAGGGGGGTTGGGATCGACAAAAGATGTATACAAAAACGTTATGAAATACAACTAGCGATGTACATACATAGTTATATTTGGCAATCGTTGAGGTTTATTATCGTTCCAACCTAACATGTTCACGTGCGTGTTTGTGCTATTCGACGTTGACCGTGGAAGAAACCGAACATCAAAATAAATACACTTTACTATAACCAAAATTATCAACACAATAAATCTGTGTTTATAAGCCTGATTATAGTTAAGAACCGTATATTGGCAAAAGAGTAATTGAACAAGCATGTTTCGACACATGATACAAGAATGAATTACAGCAGTGACAGAATATTGAATTTTCATTCTTACTCTTTGTTTCATACATACATCGTTTCATTTGCTAATCGTAATGGAATATGTATACTTATTTACACAAGAAACAAGTCGAACGAGAGACACGACTTTCTTTCACCTTCTGATGACATCCTATATATATACATATATATAAATATATATACTACCACCATCTTTGCACCCCGTTTTCCTCTCGACGACACGCGGTTGAAATGGAACTAACCAACCTGATTTTTTTAAATGCCTTAAAAATTCCCCATTTTTACATTGTCTGTGACATTTTTGTGGCGCATTTCCACGGTATCTATCATCGTGTGCAATTCTAATGTCTGAACACACGACTTTCGTGGGGCAAACCCTTCAACGACGAGAACGCACCTCGCGTCCGAGTTCGAAACACCGCAGCGACAAACGTACGAGTCTCAACCGGAAAATAGAATAACATAGGTTATGGAATAGCACGCGGTAGGATACAGACGAAACTGCGTACTTTGTTTTTGCACTACGGTTTACGCTGGACATATTACGGGGTTGGGTATAGAATGAAAGCAGCGTATATTAGAACGGGTCGTTGACGACGGAGATATACCTCGGGCAATCGAGGAAAAGAGACGCTTAAAATACGAGAAGACAGGCATTGACGTACCGTAAAGTTGCGTGTAGAGCGTAGTAGTAGACACATTTCCACGAAGGAGGAAAGTCATGGAGGGTGTACGGATCGATGCCTGGCTAGGAAATGGTCCCGAGCAGAATGGCAAAATTTCCTCGTAATATCGCGCATTGTCACCGAATGAAACTGACTCGCTGTACACTCGTTCATCTACGCGACGATCGTCCCATGTCGTTGTTTATCGCGAACGCGTTTTTTCCGTTGCCGGGCAAAAAAAACAGCGTGTCTCGGCACACGACGTGTCGTATAAATGCAACCCTTATTTCACAATCTCTTCGAAAATGATTTGAGATTATACAGAAATTGGTGAGAACAGATCGGGTGTCACGGCCACAACGGTGACCAGTAGAGCGCACACGTTCGATACCACGCAGCATGCAAAATAGCAATTCACATAACCGGGCTGCGTTTTACGATAAATGTCTATATGTGATCAATGATCAATAACTAGACCGAGAACATGCGGCCACGAGATACACTCGCAAGTTTCGAAAGCATGCATCATAACCTCGGACATAAGCGACGTTCGCGTGTCTCGCAATAAATTTCATTGATAAGAAAACACTCACTACCAATGCTGAGAGTTCTCCATCGAGTTTTCCGCTTAGAACCCTTGCCCATCTTTCGCGAAGACCGAGCTGGTCCTCCTCCCTTCTGTCTCTCGTCTTCTCAGCGATCTCGGCCAACTTTCTACAGCGACAGCTCCACCAAAACCATGTTGATCGCGATTGATCTTGCTACTACCTTGGCGGTAGCATTTTAACAACTGTCCGCCGACCAGTGTGTCTCACGTTGCTACTCTTATTGAGAGAAAAAGCTTTGGAACGATACGAACCGATAAACGAGACCTATCCGTAGCAGAAGACAACTCTAATACGTAATCCGCGCCGCACGAATAGCGACCACATACTGCTGTCCCCACCTCACCCCTCCCTTTTGGTCCCCACCCTGCTCCAATGGAACCCCTACTTCTAGCTGTGTCACGTTCGACGTAACTCGCTGAATGTTCAACCTCTAATCACGTTTCCACAATTTCGAAAAGATCTTTTTACAGAAAATGTATGTTTGCGAGATTTTTGGACTAAATCGTAATACACGAATGCACACACGTTGAATGTCATGCGAATTTCTAGTAGCAAACTTGACTAAAAGTTTGTCTTCGTGATTGAAATGTTTTGAATAGGAGCCAATTGCCACATGCGCAATAGTATTACGATTCTGTGTCACGATTGGATGTTGCCATGGTAACCGATGTAAACTTTCGTTCGCCATTTTATCCGGCTTTAGATGTAACAAAGGTATAAGATTCGTTTCATCTCGAAATATTTTAACTGGTCTTTCTTTCAAATCTACAATAATTGTCTTGTTCCAATAATTGTCTTTAATTTTTCCGAGAGAATAACTATCTTGTGATTATTCGTTATTTATTTCCTGCACATAAATATCTGTAGAATTTTATTCTTTCATATCTTATTTTTATAGGTTAGACAAGTACGTTATTTATTTCCTGCGCATAAATATCTGTAGAATTTTATTCTTTCATATCTTATTTTTATAGGTTAGACAAGTACGTATCTAAACGAGTAATTATGATGAAAATATTGTCTCTGCAAGAATTTGATTCCCCTTCTGCCGATGATTTGGCCACTGTTGCACTTATAGAGGACGTTTTACATTACTGTGATTATGATAATCTGACCAATGAATTACAACCTTTTGCCAAATATCTGCGAGAATATCCAGAAGTTTCTATTACTTCTGATATTCTTGCTACACGCGAAACGGCACGCACAGCTTGTGCCGGTGATTTGTTTTTACCAGTTCACGATAGCATCTTTAGAAGGCTGGCTAGCGTATGCAGAGAGAAAGGTTTAATCGATGCTGTTTGTCTGGCTGCGTCCACAGAACCGCAAGAAATTACACCAATCTTGCATTCGATAGCTACGAGGTATTAATAATAGCTGTTACAAAAATATTCGTTTAATTTTAATACCTGATTTTCCATTATTTTAATTTTAGGCTCAAGTGGATGTTAGATTTAGTAGACAAAGGAATATATCAGAAAGAAACTTTACCTACTTCTGGATCTGGATCAGTTGCGGATGTTGTTCACACAAGGGACTGGGAAACATCTTTGGTACGGTATTAACATAAACGTTATTGTTTCTCGCAGTATATGTTATATTTGCAGTATTAATTTGTAGGCCAGGTGTATCTCGTGGCATCCACACTGCGCGCGACTAGCAGTAGTTACATGGGATGATCGTATACGTATATTTTCTCATGGGACACAGATAATACCGATTTTAAGGCACGGCGCTCAAAAGTCTGTTTGTTGTATAAATTGGAGACCACTTGCTGGCAAAGAACTAGCAGTAGCATGTCACGCAGGTGTCTTAGTTTGGACGATAGAATTAGGAGCAGCCAGTAATATTCTCAGTCACGCGGTGTTGCTAAAACAAAGAAATCATGCTCCTGTAACAAGCGTTATATGGCATCCGCAGGGTGATCTGTTGGTATCTTGTTCTCCAGCTGATACACGTATGATTATCTGGGATACTTCTAAAAAAGAAGGTGTTCCATTGAGACGAGTTGGAGGCGATGGCCTATGTTTCGCTCGTTGGTCGTCTTGCGGTTCTCATTTGTTTTCAGCCTCATGTAGAAATATATTTAGGTATACCGTATTATTGGTTTTGTATTCCTATTTTTTACATCGCATAAAATTTTGTTTCACGTACTAACAACTACGCACAGAGTTTGGAACACAGGTGTAGCAACGTTATGGCACGCAGATAAATGGACAGTGCCTAATGGTCGTGTGGCTGTTGCGTGTTTCGGTCCTAATTTGACTCTGTTGTTTGCATCGAACGAAGACCCTGCCACAATCTTTTCTTTACCTCTGCAAGAAAATATTTTCGATGTTAAGAAGCCATCTCTTGACGACGTCAAAATGGCCGTACCTCTGATAGATTTAACAAGAGTTAATTTTTCGTTGGATGACGGTGACAATTATGTTACCGTCGGCGGAAGAATAACTGCAATGGAGTGGGACCCTACAGGAAGATATCTTGCTATCCTCTTCCAGGTATGTTCCTTCTTGAAATTTAATTCAAAAGATAATAATCTAACGATAGATCTGTTAATTACTTAGGACAGCCCATACATCGCATTGATTAAAACCAAACTAGGAAATCTGTCACGTGTGATCGACGTTAAACCGAGTTGCCTTATAAAGGGATTTCCGGGCGAAGTTCCTAATTGCATGGACTTTTATCAAAAGTGTCAAAAAGGATCAGGCAATATTATTTGTTTAACAATTGTATGGAGTAGTGGTCGTATCCAACACTTTCCAATAATTGAGAAGAGAATTGCTCCTGTCACGAATACGAGTACTTCAGTTTTATCGCATTCGTTGTTAAGGCACGATACATACAATTTCGATTTGACTGCCATTTACTGATTATATCGATTGTTATCTTGTCGAGCAAGAGCTACGAAAATTCTATCTTTAGTTTTTTTTATTTGTTAACGTTTATATAAGGGTCCAAATATTTTTGTTAAACGGAGTATGAAAGAGCAATAAATCGTTCGTTCGTATAGATCAGGCACTACGTTCTCGCATGCCACATCACGTCCCGTCAGAAATTATATAATGTTTCATAACCGATCCGTCAACGTGCCTAGGGGAAAAAACATCGTTCAGCCCCGTGTTAAGTTCTAATGTGCTATCTTTCTAACGTATGGGATATACTACGAGACGGCTCTCGGGTTCGGTACCTAATTATACGAAGTCACATGCAGAGCGCACGTCTTTCTATTTTTACGTCGCTTGACCGAATGCTGAACGTCGACACGTACTTATGTATATATGTGATGCGTCCCGCACTATTTTCAATATATTCTCCGGCGTTATTTATTCATCGTTTTAGAAACTCCATCGTCCTAAGTATAAGTTTCTCAAACGCAATTTTTTCTTACGATTCACAAAATATGGATTTCATAGGCTGCATAGGAAAACTATATCTTACATAGTACACAGCGTTTTTAATCTATGTTACCTTGTTTCGTTAAAAATCGTTCGATTAGTCAAGGTGATCGAGGAGTATACTCGCACCATAATGTTCAATTACTTCATTATACTTTACTTTCTATTTTTTTCTATTAATCATCGTCATATCGGTCATCATAGAAGACGTTTCTTCGAGAGATCAATGCATATTTCTAGTAAACGTAAAAATCAGATATTAAAAAATAAAATTGTAATTCTAATTTCTAATAGTAAGTACACTTACAACTGTGCCGACCATAATTAGGATATCTGTTGACATTTAGTACAAGTTGAAAGTTCTTCCCTATTCTTATATCTTGTAGTTACTTTATCGTAAATTTGTTTAATCGTTCGTATCATATAAATGCAAAACACCGAATAAAATAAAATTGTTTGGTTTTCCAATAAATGTAATAACTAAATAGAATAACGTTTATGATGGTCGATGTATACAACTAAAATTCAAACTACAAATTCAAACATTTTCAACTTCGTTTCTAATCAGAGAAACAGTTGTCAATTATCATCGTGGTACTGATCAAATGGACGAAACATGGAAACTCAATCTCACTCTACGTAGATAGCCTTTTGGAAATCGCGAAGGGACGAGTCGCGTTGAATCCCCTCCGATTAAACGTTCGTTAAGACACCTTTTTTTTTCTCTCCCTCCTTCATTCTTTCTCTGTTATTGCATCCGTATGGGGTGTACGATCGAAATCCTTTTTCCAGTATATTTATTTTAATGGCAGTCGTACACATGCGGTGACTATGGTACGAACGGAGTTGACAGGTGCCTGGACAAAAAAGCTTGGTCGAGAGCTGGCATAGTATGTATAATGTAAGCATAGAGGGCTGGCAGGCCACATGTGCCACTCTATCACTTATCTACCCGTAATATGACGTATAACCCGACCATAAGATGCAACTGTGAACGCATGCGTGCGTATGCGTGAGTGCAGCAGTCAAGATGTACAGTACATACTATATACACGCATTTATACATATACGAGGGTTGAGTAGAAGGATGCACGATTGCGCTTCTGTGTGCGTTTGCTTGGAAGAAACAGAGGACATTCCGACTTTCGAGGATCACGATGTCGCGAGAATCGCTATGGAATCATAACAACGCGTTTTGGACTGGTGGCCAGTCAATGAACCAAGTACGATAGTCTACCATTTTTCTTATTTTTCCTTTAACGCGACTATATATGACAAGCCACATATGCCAATTAGAAAGCATCGGGCATTTTGTCTTATCGTACTTAAAGGAATGCGATACACGAGAAAAGTTGGGTAATGCGATAAGAATAATATATAATTTTCTACGAATTGTCGTGCTGTCCTCCATTTGTACTTTTATAATTAGATATTAGTCGTAGATACATTTGAGAAGAAATTAAACAGTCGAGCATATTCAATCTACTAATTTTTAATGTTCCTTGTACCTTTAAATTCCTCGTATTCCCTGCTATACTTTAAACCGTTTCTCTAAGCAATCCAAATTCCTATATAGCTTTAGGAAACCACGAAATGACGAATCTTTTCTCAAATCTGCTTCCTCGTCCCTTTCAGAACCTAGCTTCAAGTTGTTTCCACAGCTTCAAATACATACAGCTGTTATTTTAAATTGAGCAAAGAGAAGCAAACTCGACACAAAGCAAACGAAACTTGAATTTTGTTCAGTTTCAGAATGGTAGGGCATTTTTGAACTAACAAGACCAATACAGCGTATAGTATACGAAACATGGAGCGTGAGAGGGTTAACATAATGGAAATAATTTCAGAAACTTTAGGTACATTCAGCACGCGGTATTCCATCGACACGCCCTTAAACTTACCAAAAACTTGAAACAACTAGCGACGGTTACCCTAATGCGGCGTAAAGTATTCGAAACATAAGCAACGCAATACTCAATGAAGAACGCAACGATATCAAGCGCATTTATGCGAAAGTCCGAGATGCAACGAAGGAGGAGGAGGAGGAGGAGGAGGAGAACGGGGAGGTCAGTGAAATAATAGTAGGCTGTAATAGGAGGAAGGAGTGAACGACTTGCCCTCATGTGTGCGCGCGAAGAAGCTGTTGTTAATAAGTGACGCGTGTGCGGCAGCTGGTTTTACGTTTTTTGCCTTGCACCCGATTCTCGGGGTTCGAGCGACGAAAGATCGGTCTAAGCACCCCTTCTCCCGCCACTTTCACCGTTTCTATCTCTTGCCCGAGGCCCGATGCACCTCGACTTTGAATATTGCTTAACAGATTTTCAAAGAGATACCGATCGCCACGCGACGTCCAACTACCGAATCGCTTCTCGGCGTCAATGACCGATTAAAAATAAATCCTGCACTCTGGATAACTGTAAGAATGCTTTGAGAAAAGTGTTCGCTCGTAGAAAATTAAAATTCGTATACGTTCGATTAATTTTCAAGGATCCTTTGGTAATTTGTAAAAGTACGATGTCGGGTATACGCGAGAGGATCAAAGAGACGGTAATCCGTATGTACACGTGTACAGGCATGTACACACGTACACGCATAAGTGAGGCATAACGTAATCTATACTTTAGTAGAAAGTTAATTGGTAAACCGCGACAACCCCGTAGCTCCATTCACCGCCCTCTCGATTCTTGGAAGATCCGTCAAACAACCACCGCCACCACCATCACCTCCGCGATTCCACGCCCTCCCATACAACGTCCGCTTCTTTAACCACGAAAGCAATACCGATCGATCCTGTTCAGGAGCCAATCGAGGGAATCCCGGTCGATTATTAGTCGCACGAATCAAAAGGCATTCGGGCAACGCTAAACAACGGATGACGCAATCTGATAGCAGTTCGTCAGCCTCGAGGACGATCCATCGGGTATGACGATCGGTTCGAACGATCTAAGAAGAGACAAAAACGTGCCGTGGAAGACGAATTCGAAGGAGCAGCAGCGAGGAAAAAGGGAGACGACAGACGCGCACGCAGATGTGTCGTGCCACCCTGAAACCGATGAGGTCGAGGCAAGTGCAGAGAAATGCACAAGTGCCGGACGATCTTCTCTTCTCCTCTTCTTATTTTCTTCCTCTTCTTCTTCTTCTTCTTCTTCTTCTTCTTCGTCTTCTTTGCTTGCACGAGGGAAACGAAGCACGGCCACGCGAGTGGGCGGCGCGTACCCTTCTCGAAGATTTCTTTCCTTGCTTCTGGCGCAGGGATGGAGGGGATCCTCCGTGTCGTCCGCTGGAAGAGCACTACGATGTCTTGTCCTGGCTGATAGTCGTCGTAGCGACGCGGGAACGGGTGTAGCCGAGCTATCTTCAGGATCAGATAGGCGCAAAGTGTCCAGGCGTTCGTTCGGCCACCCTGTAGCCGCTCGATTCTTCCTCGTCGCGATCAAGATCGCGCCATCGCGCGTGACGCGTAGACCTTGACAAGTGATAAGCTTATCACGTTGGAAGAGTCGTCGACGATCTATCGAAGAAGAAATTTTCTGCGACACGCTCGGTGTCCGCGGAGTTTGTTTGGGGAGTCTGATCGGTCAGGCGGATCTCGTAAGTGGACAGTGAAGTTTTCTCGAACGGAGGTTATTAAGTTCGTTGCAGCATCGTGATCTTGTTGGTCGGTTGGTGATTTGATTTGAGCACTGATTTCTTAAGTTCGTTCGATTTGTGCATTCGCAACTAACGAGAATAAGTAAATACGTCGCTAACGAACGGAACGAGAAACGAATTCCGCGTCGAACATGGTTCTCGAGCGTGGATATCGCGACGAGCATCGAGAGTTCAAAGTCAAACGATCGGAACTAAAATTAGCAAACGGTAGTTGAAAATAGCGGGAACTGAATTTTATTAAAGGTCCATGAACCTATGCGAGCTCCATTTATCATCGAACATACGATTCATTCATGAATGCTATCGCACGTTAGTTGGAGGCTCGGTAATTCCAGAAATTCCTGCAATACTGTTTCACTCACGTGCTACTCGCGATTACTCGACCCACTATCGCTTTCTATCACGCGTCACTCGTTGCAACATCCCGACTCGTCTTCTTAAAGCCTCTGTAACTTTCCATTATACACCAGCCTGCCACGTATAATTTTGCTAATGAATGCTAACCTTCCGCTCCGTATCGCGAAGTCAATTTTCTATCGGAAAATTTACGGAAAAATGAAAGTTTCAGGTTGCAGCAACATGCATCTCGAAGATTACCACGCGAACAGAAACGAAGAGGACGTGCAACGGGCGGTTTCCAAGAACATGAAACAGGAGGCTTTCAACAGTTTGCACCTAGCACCTGTCGCGACCATAAACACCAGCGATCAATCCTGTTGGATCGCTTCTCACGCAGACAGCGTCTCCTCTCCCGTTTTGCCAAACAATTTCAGTCCCAGAGAGTACACGGACTGGGAGCAACTGACGACCGTGTTCCAGTATCCCTGTCAATCGTATTCGTCCACGGACAGGTCACCAGTAAGCACAGGTAGCGAAGCTACCACGCCAACCTGGAACAACGTCGTTCGCAGCGAAGCATCGGACTGTTCCAATAGCCAAAGATTACCATCCGTTGGTTCTGCCTTTTCTTTCTCGAGAACTTTCTGTAATACGATCTATCCAGAGTACCAGGGATACCAGGATTACCAAGAGTATCAGGACGACGTATCCTTGGCCTCTTTGCCTCTCGTCCTTCATAATCAAACGGAAGATCAGGTGTTCAACGGTTCCATGCAGGCAGCCACGGACGAATTCGATCTTAGTTTAATCAGAGGCGATCCTACGTCGTTGTTAAGCAACGTCGAGTCTCCTTCTTCCCCGTCGTCCACGTACCTGGAAGAGCTTCAGGATCCGTTTTCTAACCTGAACGGATCTTGCTACGCGGTTGGACACTTGGTATCCGGCCAGCAAACCTGCGTTTCCACGATGAATTTTGTCAACGATACTGGATTGAACGATGGATTTGCGAATCAGGTTGTTCTGCCCAGGAACGAAGGATTGTTGCTGACTGACAGAAGAGTGCCGATGTCCAAGCCTGCGAGCGATACGGAGACCCGAAGCAAATCTTTCGGTGAGTCTAAAGCTGTTTCCAGTTGATATCGTTAACCATTAGTATATCTATATACATATATATATATATATATATTAATAGTATATGTATGCCTATCGATTTACGCGATCCTTAAAGTATAATTCGGTAAGCTGTCATTATGGTCGTTGGTTTGTTTCTCACTTTTTTTTCACTTTTTTACGCTATTTATGCGTTTGATTAAATTATATTATATTACGCCGAAGTGTAAGCATATCTTCAATCGTATACTCTGTAGTATACTGAAATATGAAAATATATTTAGTAACACGTAACTTACTTTCACGAGCCAACAATTAATCATTCTCTTTCTCGTTAACCGATGTATGCAGGAAGTCGCGGCAAGAATCATGCTTGTTTTAAGAACGTGACAAATAAATAGAAATACCAAAAAGTAGCACTCGACTGCCACTCTCGAGTGTAGCGAGTAGTTTCAAGCAGTTTCCATAACGAGTCTCGAGATCTACGGCTTGTTTACACGCTGATGACATGTTTGTTTCCGTTTCAGACTGTTCAACGACAGACGACAACTTGACGTCGACGTATCAGTGCCGATGGATAGACTGTGGCTGCGCTTTCGCCGAACAAGAGGGTCTGGTTCGACATATCGAAAGAAGACACGTGGAATCCTCGTCGTCGAACGCGCATGGACACGGAAGACGGGTTCAAAGGGACAGAGACAAGGATAAAGACAAAGAGGGAGAGGGTTACACTGGTTCAGTAAGCGGCCAAGACGAATTCGCTTGCCTCTGGCAAGGATGTCCGCGTGTTCGACCTTTTAATGCCAGATACAAGCTACTGATTCATATGAGGGTCCATAGCGGAGAAAAGCCTAATAAGTGTCCGGTATGGCTTCTTTTTCGTTATATTAAGTAGTATACTTTGTTACAGCGATTAGTTTGAAATATTCGTCAAACTCTCAAATACGTAATATACCGTAAGATTCACACGTTTAGGTATCATCGATATTTATCGTCTGTAAAAAGTTGAAAGTACGTATTTTACGCGACAGCGGAGACGCAAGGAGAAATAATTATTCCTCGAGTCGTTTATTCGAGATTAAGGAGTCAAATATCTCTACCAGCCTCTTCGTTCCTACTCAAAAATCGTTCGACTCTTCTTGAACATGTTGGTCGAAGCGAATATGTTTCTCCCGTGGTTTTGCTTCAAACTTTCTTTAAGCTGTTACATTTTAATCGAAACCATCATAAGTAATAATCATCATAATTAATTGTACTTTCATCTTTACAGTTCACCGGATGCAAGAAGGCGTTTTCACGATTGGAGAATCTGAAGATTCACCAAAGATCTCATACGGGAGAAAGACCGTACGCCTGTCAGCATCGCGGTTGCTCCAAAGCGTTCAGTAACAGCAGTGATCGTGCAAAACACCAGAGGACTCATTACGACACGGTGAGTTTCTTATTTTATTTAGTTGTCCAGATCGAAACCTGCTTGAACTACGATATCCGGATTATCATATATGTATATATATATATATATATATTTAAAACAAGGAAGGAGCAAAATCGGTCGTTTTAATAAGTCAGCTATTTGCATAACTTAAAAACATATTTGTCGTTTGATTTCAATCGTCTGCGCGCGTCCGATATAGCTATCTTGGGATAAATATCGATATAGCGTTCTTACATTACGTAAGACGATCGCAATTAGAGAACGATATTTCGTCATGTGGTATTCGCATTTGCGTACAGTTGGTTTTCAATTGTGATTATTCGAACAGGTGACGAAAGACGAGTAAAACGTTATCGCATAATTGCATATTGACCGCTTGATCATCTTTATTAGCAATTTATTTTCGTACAGCGATCCTTTAATATTTACATGATCGAAGCTGTTGAACGTTCTTTCGTCTCTTTCAACTGCAAGCGTGTGAAAACTTAAGCTATCGTTGTATCGAAATATTTTGAAATTTGGATAAATGGATATTTTTTGTAATTAAAATTACGTAAAATGTATCGCGCGATATTACTCGATCGTAAAGTAACTTTAAGAAAGAGAAGCGCTTATCGCCAATGTTGAAATTTCGTAGCACGAAAGGTCAGTGAACAAACATAAGCTGACTCGATAACTCGAAAAGCTTGCGAATTACGATATGCGAAACGTAACATTTTGCTATTGTAACAATAAAAAAAAAAAATGTATTGTCGCTTTAAAAAGACGCGGACACGATAATTTTGTCGCTCAACCCATAACCGCTACTTAACGCAATTATCGCCCGACAATTACCTTTCGTCTAGCCGCTTTCCAACCGATAATTACCATTACCACCTAAATCGTTTCACTGCTGTGTATCATCTGCTTACACGTACTAGGGAATACTGGCACGCATGAATAGTGCCGCTTGTACAGTTCCGTTCTTTTAAATATCCACCTAAATATCCACGACTTTTATCGAACAAAAACGAGTTATTACTGTAGCGAATACTTGCCTGTAAGATTACGTTCGTGTTCGAACTATAGCGAACAGCTATAGCGAAGTCGGATCAATGCTAGACAGGAAAATAAACTTATTTTATAAAAAATATCTTTAACAAAATGCTTGCGCAAATTTTCAGAAACCGTACGCGTGTCAGGTTAGCGGATGCGGAAAAAGGTACACGGACCCGTCGAGTCTCAGGAAACACGTGAAAAATCACTCGGAACCAACGACGCCGCTGTCCAACTTGTCATTGACATCGGACAGCAAGGCTTCGGCTAACGTGACTAAAAGTTCAAGCAACTCGCGGCACGATCCGATTTCTACTAGTTCGAGGCAACAGCAACAAGAAGCGCGAACGGCGATCGTTTACACCACGGAATCGAATTATCGAACGTATAAGACTTCGGAGTCTTACGCGGACGAGGACGCGGACCTGTTCCAGACGAATCTATGTCAGGTCGATCGGATTTCCATGAACCTTGACAGCAATCAAGAGTACGTGCCGATCGAATCTGTGAAACGCTTTCTCATCGACGATGTCAGCGCGTCAGGATCGCACGTGGACGGTACAGGTAAGGGGAAAGATTCACGATTAACGTTGGAAAGATCGGTCGCGTCGCTTCGCTTCGACCGATCAACCAATCGATAGGAGATTCTCTACGATTTCTAAGAAATCATCCACGCATTTTCCAGTAATATCGACGGATCGTACTTTACAGGGATATTAACGTTTGCCAAGAATGAAACTTGTACGATCGTTTCTTTCGTACACTTTACAGCAATAACGATATTAAACGATCTTTTATTCGTTGGCTACGTTTTTATCCACTTTTATTCGTCGGCTGACCAAGAAATTTAATCTACGGCAGGGTCTATGCATCGATTTTTCATAAAATTCGGAGAGCGTGGAACAACTTCTCGCCTATGTTCGAAGTAAATGGACAGCAAGCTCGAGAAAAATTCCGAGAACGCGCGATAAAACAGACGCGACTCCTACCGTTTCGCGACAAAAAGTCGAGCAACGTTGTTCGAGCGACCCGTACGAATCTTCATTGTACTGGTCCGCGCGTGCTGCCTTTTTCTGTCCCGGTAAATAGTAACGGCGCCGATGACAGTGCGCGTTTCGCTTCCACCATGCTTAATCTCAGAGGAGGTTCAAACACGCTTTACGCGTTTACCCCACACCGAGTCTTAAAATAATATTCCCGACTTTTTTGGCCGGGAGCACACGCACGTAACGCACGCGCCAAAACAGACGACGCGGCTGCCACGTGCGACACACGCGTGCCCTTTTAAATTCCAGCCCTCGAGCCCGCGATTTTCTACCAAATAATACAGCCACATCATCGATCCCCACTCTACCCCTTTCTAAAATCGTTCTCCTCGCTGTTTATCAGCGATAGGCTCTAGGCTAAGTACGGCTCAAGTGCATCGTCGTGCACCGTATATCCGGCCATTTCATTGTTCCAACCGTTTTAAGTTTCCATTTATACCATTTACGATCGACGATATCGTCGTTCGTATCGATACGTACGATTTCGTGCGTATTTCCATTATCGTATACTCCCTGTGGTATTTCGAACAGTGTGTGCGGCGAGCAATTTAAAAGATATTTTAAAACAACGGATCAGCAGTCGGAAGCAATATTTCGATATGAATTTATTGATTATTGATGAGAAATTCATCGATATTACATTTCGTTCGCATTTATATTTATTTATATAATTACGAATACGCGTACGTGTATGTATATCGAAGCTAGTCTCGTCGTTATACGCGCATAATAATAAAATCTCGATCATCAACCTAATGGAGTTTAATTAACTTAAGGGTCGTGTCTAGGTCTAGGTCTTTAAACTAGGTTCGCGAAACTAGCGCACAGTGGTCGTTCAAATCTGTTTCCTACTTTACAGGGTACCAGGTCGAGGATGAAGTGCCTGACTTCCAAGAGCTCGGTTCCGATATCGAACAACAGTTTCTCGAACTAAGCAGCCTCGATGACGCGGTTTTCATCGACGGTTGAGAAACACGTTTACCGTAGGAGGAGGATCGAAGAAGACTTCGCGGTGAACGCGCCATACTTCCAAAGACTTGTCTCCGTTTCTTTTTGTATTCGATTTTTATACGCTTTCACTCGATTAGATAAATTTCATCGACAGATATATTTTTGTACATAGACGATTGTATATATCATTAAATACACGATTTTGATTATTACGTCCGATGTTATCTTATTTTTTGACGCGTTATACGTTACGTTACTCGAAGGAACTTTTACTTTTTAAGAAACAGTGGCGTTTGCTATCTGAATATCATCGATAACGTTACTGATTGCAATTGATAATGCCAACGAACGGATTTATCTCGCGATATAATTTTGTTATTATCGCGTTACCGTTAACACGAAAATTTACGAAATTAATACGAAAATATAGAAATTAAGAAACCTTGGTTATGCTTATAAAACGTACACTTTTTATTTATTCGTCGTACATCGAGTCAGAGACAGCGACAATTTTTCTCCATACGATTATTCGATTACAATTGAATCGTACCATCGACAGCATACACGATCGATACGATGCAATTCTCAAACGCAGAACGCAGTTTCATCGAAAGGGCGTTCGAATTCTGACTTCTTTCTCCGAATCGTTGCACATCCTTAAGAAAATGACTCGCTATACAAGTATTTTTATACAAAATACATCGTGATATTTTCGTTCGTAGAAAGTGTTACGAACAACGAGTCCTCGTTCGTATTAATTTAATTCGAATTACTTGAATTCAAAGCATTCGAATAAGTTTGAATAATAATAATAATAATAATAATAATAATAATAATAATAATAATAAGAAAAAGAAGAAGAAGAATAAACTCGTGATTTGTAAAATTTTAAACGATCTAGACTTCACGAGTCACGAGTTACGAGTTATCGATATTAATAAGTACCCCGTTGCTTGTGTTAACAAAACTTACGCGCTACTAAAACCGATGAAATTCTGCAAATTATACATTAACTGGTTATTCTGTTCGAGTAAAAATGATAAAATTGTAAAAAGGAAATACCTAATTGGTTGTTTGTCGATTGACTAACTGCGTTCTAGTTGATCGATAGATCTGCTGTAAAAACTTGGAACGATATATTTCGAGTCAACTAAATTAGATAAATCTGTGGCGGCACTCGACAAGCATCCGAGCTAATCGGATTAGTCTAACAGCTTAAGTACCGCCTTCTCTTTTTTTTTCCTATATCGAGCTTGTCGTTAACCTACTGTAATGGCCCCTCACGCGGATCGTAACGATGACATGCTGCAGCAAGCTTTGTATAAAAAGCAATGTGACCCACTACAGAGATGTTTTAGTAGCGATAGGGTTAAGCAACGGTTTATTTTCAAGCTGTGCTGCACCGAGACGGTTTCGCCCCCTCCGTCAGTGTGTCGCAAATTAGTTTAAAGAAATTGTTCAGCGCCTTGCTCTGTATCTCCTGCAACAGACGGAAAACGCGATTAACGTTTAAAACGTGATTCGCTATTAATCGAGCTCTTATAGAAGAAACGTGCTCGTAATGCCCAGTACTCACCCCATTGATCGTGATCGTTGGAACGAAAGAGAGTCTCGCGGCCAACTCTTTTGTTTTCTCGCCATACGCGACCAACAGATCGTCCGATAGAGAACTCTTGACGCACTCCTCCATCTTCTCTTGGGTCTGCTCGCTCAATCCTACATTCTTGGCACACTGGAAAATCGTTTCGTACTTTTGTCTCGAAGAAGAGATTCCTCGTAACAGGTTTGCTTTAATACCGTCGCGAACCTTCGATTTTTATATTTTAAGTTTGTTCTTATTTCGACGAAGCGGCAAAATTCGTCGTATTTTTAGGCGAACGTTTAAACGTTTAAACGTTTAACGTAAAGTTCAAGCCAGAAGATTGTTAATCATACGACGCAATAATTGTTACGTTAGAACGGTGTAAACGGTTAATGAAAAATTTGTGCAGCGCGAGTTTCTTTATCAGCGAACTTATCAGCTTTTAATCCATCGATATCTCCTCTTCTTTTTAATATGCTTGAAAATCAATACAAAAATCGAACACTTGGCTAAAAGCTTGGTCACTGATTATCTTCCTTTTCTATCAAACGACTATCTATCAAAATTTTCATTGTTTTCCAAATTACTGATCGGTCTTTGATTAAACACATTTCAAGAACAGATATCAACGGATCCGAGATAGCGTCAAATATCGTCGCACCGATTCGTAAAAACGAAACATTTCCATTTGGCAAGAAAGGCCTTTCCTCTTTTCTTCTCCTCCTCTTTTCTTCTCCTCCTCTTTTATCCTCGAGAATCGACTTTCGGGAATCGGTCGACCAAATGATTTTCCAACAATTTACGTACGATCTCGGATTCCTTTTGTTCTCACAGGGCAATTATAAGTAAATGATTCTAAACGATTCTACGCGCGTTTTAGAACATTCGATATAGGACACTGTATATCGAAGAATTTCTAAAAAGTTTGCACAGTAGTATCTAACAACGTGTGAAAATTCAATGTTTTTCATTGGTTTAATTATATTCGGTTAAATTTCTTGAAACTAGAAAGTTTCAAGAAAGATGGCACGCGGTACGAGTCCGTGGTAATTATTGGAGAATCACGGATTCAAGCAGAAAAGATGAATAAAGATAACGAGTACCTGTGAAAGAGAGGATGGCGGAAACTGCGAGGACATCGCGCAACCAACTAGCGCCACGGTATGTTGTTGAACCTTATCAGCCGCTTCTCCGTTCTGAATCGCGTGAATACCACACGCCTGAGCCTTGTTCCCATTGCACTCAGCTTCTCCGTGCTGACACATGAAGCGCCATTTTTTGCTGTTTGGATCTTGCCAATGCTATTTATTTAGATGTAAATAAGTATATAAGAATAAATGACATACGGGTCGATTCGTACGATACGTTGTACTTCGCGAAAGTGCGATAGGACCACTCACCGATGCTTTTCCGTACGGAACGAAAGTGACTCTGATGTAATCTTTCAATACATCGTATTGCGGCAATAGTTGCTGCTTGATCCACCGCATGCTATCTGGGCATAGCGATTCGTAATAAACTCCCACGTCTATCACTGCATTCGACTCGCCGCCGGCCACCTACACAGTTATCGCACAACGATCACGAGTCTATGATATGGTTGTTGATCATCTTCCGCTTAATTATATTTTAACCGACGAATTAGGTTCAAGTTAGTCCAAGTGAGCGTAAATTAGTACAAGTTATCGTAAGAGACTGTCGTTTGGCGTAGTTTGCAAGAGAGGTAATCGGAAGCCTCGTAACCTCATAGGAGAGTCGATAAAATTCGACTACTGTTATCCTACGTTTACATAAATTATGCGAACGATTGGTATATTATTTAATCTTTCATTGATGTAAATTACAAATAGATTAGAAATAGAAAATGTGCGTTAAAATTACATTTTAATACAAAGGTACCTGAAAGCAGATTTTCACGCAAGTTTATATTTTTATTTCGGCTTGTAATAAAACGTTCTTCGCCCTTCCAAACATTACAACATATGACAAACTAGAATAGAATTCTCTGTTATATAGATATCGTGTGTATCTCGTGTTCCGTTCGCTATACTTATCACGTTTTCAGAAAAAATACACTTGCATAATTTCAGCATATCGTGAAACTTTTATTAATAACAATTAGACTGTGACTGCTTATGCAAATTGGTATTTTTACGATCAAACTAAAGTAACGGTGTTTCGATAAGAATATGCTTTAGCTATTAAACATTGTAACAAATATTTTTTATGTTCGATATTTTATATACGTACGTTTCTCGATATGTATATCTATAGATATAACCATGATCTAACGATAATTCCTACAAATAGACGGCGTGTTAAAAAGAATTGTATAACGTTATTTATTTGCTCTGTGATTAATTAATCAATTTAACGATTCGATTAGTGATTAATTTAATGATATTATAACGAATATTTTCGTAATAAATTTCTATAAGAAACCTCTCGTAGCTTTTGGAACAAAGAAACAGGATCATCGCGAATAATCGATAAACAGGTTTCAATGTTGTACGATACTCGAGGGAAAAAACTTCTTGAGAACCGGCTTTCGTCTTGATAGCTTTTTCCATCGATGTGTCAAAATAAGAACTTATCAGAGTTTCAGATTAGATTTATTAAGAACGTCAATTTTTATTTCATGTTATATACTTGTTATTTTAAAACAAAGGTACGACCAACAGATCAGACTGTTTGATAATTTGAAATTTGAAATTTTATTTCTTTCTCTTCGTTATCTAGTAAAAGGAATCACAAAACGTAAGCAAACTTCAAAAGCGAATTCAACGTAAGTTGTGACAAAAATCTGTTGGAAACAATAGGTAATTATAATTTAAAGACAATTTGTCCATTGTAATACTGTCATCGTATAACCACCAGTTATCTTAACCATGATGGCAAGAAACGAGTCAACACATTCATGGTAATAATTCATTTATCGTTCGATTTCCTCTTTCTTTGTTTCTAATACATCGTTGTATTTACATTCGAAATACGTGTCATATTTAGTGCAAAAAATACGATATAAATAGTTTTACTTACTATATTTAAAAATTCTACATTTTAAATGGAAATAGAGAGAGAGAGAGAGAGAGAGAGAGAGATTCTACGTTTTAAATGGGAACAAATACATCTCTATAGAAATAAATAAAACTTTTATAACCTAAATAAGCGAAAATTTCATATTCGAAATGGAAATAACAAAACATCCTATATTCCAGGTCTCTTTCAAATAAAAACATATGGAAATTCTACATTGAAAACTACAATAAAAAGACATCCCACATTCTATGTGGAAATGTACAGAAACTCAACATTCTAAATGGAGAATCTTACATTTTAAGTGGAAAATAAATAAAAATTTCACACGTGGGATAGAATCCTTTATGAACACATATTTATGGAAAATACGAACTATCAAAAGTGAAATTAGAGGAATTCCCACTTACCAAAGCACTATGGCCGAGGAACGCGACAGCGAGTATGGCCGTGATCGAGCTGCTCGCACTGAACAGGTAGCACCGCATGGTCTTTCTGGTATACCGACAAACTGGCCACCAGCTTTTAAACCAGCTTTGTCTATAGTCTATAGTGTATAGTCTATAGTCCACAGTCTATAGCGACGTCGAACCTGTGCCAAGGAGGGAGACTTTGAAAATGTAGGTGGGGCTGATAGAAAGAGCGATACGAGAGAGGCAGGGAAGAGAAGAGAGACGGGCAATCGTACATAGTAGACAGTACTTCGTACAGTACTACAGACAGTAATTCACACATAACTTCACTTTCACTACTAAAGAATACAACGATGTAGTAATGGGTTTGCGAATTAATCGATTAAATTAACAATGAAGCAATTAACAGTAACTTTTAATGTAAAAACCATGTGAATTATGTACATGTACATATATAGTCTTCGTCATTCATTATGTTATAAAAAGTAACATAATAAGGAACAATATTTATTGTTTACATTTGTGGACAAATATATATTCGATTTTGATATATATCCATCTATTTTGATATTTGATAAATTATTGCAAGAATATTTTCATTTCATTGGTCATTAATCAACAATTAACACTTTACCGATCGATAGCCGATTAATCGGTTTTTTGTTGCCGACGCCTACCGACCGATAGCATATTAATCGGCTTTTTGTCGTTGACAATCTTTCTCATTATTTGAGCAGTAATTCGTTATTTGGTACTAAGGTACTTTGTTCAGTTGCGTTGCTTTGTAAGCTCTCACAGTTTTATGAACAAAAAGAATGATATTGAACAGTCTAAACCGAAACAGAACAGGCGCCAGGGAGAATCTGCGCCCGAACTGCTGATCAGATGTGCGTATGCTGTTGAACCGCTAGCGATCAGTAAAGTTTTAATACTACGCAGAGATAAAAAACGCTGTTGATCGTAGAACTGAAAATATCATAACACTTTAACATTTACAATATCGATATCTCTTGACATTGTACAAAGCGATAAATGCAAATGTCAAAATTAATATTTCACATTGTTTGTACGATAAAAGAACACATAATTTAATCAATCTACCATATTCGCTACAAAATTTCATCTGTATAGCTACTATATGTAATAATCTTATACAAAATAAGATTAAGGATCGATCCCCTGATGAAATTTCAATGGTCTCTTATTTTCTTTCAGATCCCTTAATATTTCATTAGCTCGTGTCCTGAAAGTTTCCGCTAGTTCTGCATTTTGCTGCACACCATCGCCCTTCTTGTGCATTATAGATAAATTAGCACAAGCATATGGGTTATTTAATTCGCAACATTTTAATGACAATTTATAGGCCTCTTTTAAATTCTTTTCCACGTATCCTTCGATACCGCTTAAGTAAATGCCTGACAAAAAGAAGCAAGCTTTCTCTTGGTTTAAATCGCAAGCTTTTTTTAATAGTTTCATTCCAAGCAAGATCTGAGTACCCCTGACTGGCTCCAGTTTTTCTTGAGATATCGCAAGAGCGCCTGCGTGAAGGCAACCTCTTGCATCGTCCTTATCACAACCTTTCTGCATGTATTTGAATGCTTCTTTGGAATCTTTCTCACACTCTGTACCTATAGAAATTCAATTTGCAAATTTATAAATAGCAAATAACAGTTTCGATAAATACTAGTTATTCATTAAATATTAGTTAATTACGTAAGATATTAAACGAATGATATAAATTTGAAAAAGATAAAACATGATATAAATAACATATTTGACGAAGAGACGAAAATATCGTGGGCAACATTTTGATTTTCCCGGTGCGAGGCACGCGCCATTTTTACTCACCCATTACTCTGTAATCGCCGTATTTTGTGCAACTTTTCCCATAATCGCGTTCGTCACAATTTTTCTTATACAAATTTAGCGCCTCCTTGGGATTTTGCTTAATAGATTCATGATAATCACCCAAAAGATGGCAAACTATCGAAAAATGTCAAACATTTGAGATATGAGGTTAGAATCACTAACAGCCTCGGTGCTTACCTTCGGCTTTCTTCTCACTAAAACATCCAAATTGGTATTCTATATAAAGATTCTTTAAATATTCTTCTACCTCTTCTTTCTTTTTAAAATCGTATGCCGACATGTTAAGTGATTATTTTTGAGTTATGAGCGTCGGGCAAACTTATCGGAAAAATAAGCACATGGTTTCTATTTCAAAGACCAATGAAACGATGAAACGGTATGCGTGCGCATCCTGTGATTTTTCGAACGAGCGCAAGTCGACAACCAAGGTACTAGCAATTCACAACATTAGATGTGCTTGTCAGTTCAGGTGTGCTTGTCATGCAGTACGCTGTAAGTACATATCAAATTATTTCTACGGGGCACATGAGGACATATATCTTCACAATTATAGGATAATTCATATGTCGAAGAGGAAAATACGCTTATTGAAGTGAGTAACTTTGATTTAATTTGATTAATACTTTCTGCTAAACTATCGACGAAGTTATTATAAACTGTTTATAATCGTTTGCAAATTTATTTCTTCGGGCTTTTTTACATTTTTGATGATCCTTGTTTTCAATCACACATATTAATATTTCAAATAACTTGCTTTGCTGTAATTTTAAGGTTACCGAACTACATATATTGTTTCGTACTAAAAACAATAGCATATCGTTTTAAATCACAAGTAGTTATAATTACGTCTACAACAAAAGTTTTAGAATTGTTCGTCCAATTAAAAGAATGTATATATTTTTGTTGAAAGATTCGGTAATCACTTTCGAATAGTTTTCGTATAATGGGATATTTGGTCTGTTTACAATTTTATAATTTGATGAAATATAAAGTGACAATTAAATGCAATGTTAATATCATATTTATATCCTCATTTCTCTTGTTGTTTAATAAAAACAAACAATTCAGTTTTCATATATTATATAATTAAATGCTTTTTTTTTTATTTGCCATATACATTGCTTTGTAGAAAACTAAATTCACACGATTATTTGTTAATTAATATTAAGATCGATTAACATAATTATCTTAAAGCAACTGTATACAATGTTTCGTAAACTGTGGGAAAACGATAAACTAGACTAAAAAGTCCAAAATGTATTCAAAATTGAAAACACGTGTGTATATATATATATATGTACGTAGACAATATTGTATCAAATACAGTTGTATATTTAACTAAATGTGACAAAGGAAAACATATTTTGTATAGAATAGAGAATATTCGACAAATCGATACAAATCGATCTAGTCTAGTCGATTTAAACTTTCCTTACTACTAGGTCAATTCGTAGAGTTCACTCGGTTAGGGGGCCGTCTCTTTATCTACCCTTCGTAATCAGAATTCATCTACATAGCAAGTGCAAATGTAAATGTAAAATACACCGAATGAATTGTACGCGGACTTAACTTATATCGCTTTCGTATTTATCCCAGTCTAATATAATCATTTTTTACTCGAGCATATGAGCGACACCTGCGTATGATTTATACCACTTACACACATCCATTAACCTTCTGCACTTGACCTATTTGTATTTCTTGCATGTTTAATCCGATCGATATATCCATCCAATTGATATCGATATTTGATAGTGCTTGACATGAAATTTTACAGTTATCCTTTAAAAGTTCATAATATAAAAATTTGTTAATTATATATACGCGCAAAATTATACAAATTAATTAATTCATGCAAAATATTCTACCCATAACTCATTCAGTATATTCTATGCATAATCACGTTAGTTGTATTAACTGGTATTTATGAATATTCGAAACATTCTATTTCTAGTTTATTTATTATTCGTTTTATGTGTCATACTGGATAACGTGAATCTTGACAGCCTGATTGATACTTCAAGGTTCAAGGTCATAGTTAAATCCTCAGAATCAATTCAGTTTCAGTCGAATCCTTGAACTTGAAGAAAGTTAAAATTAGTTTATTAGTTTTTATATTTGATGTTTATCAGGTGTTCTTGTCGTATTATGCATTCTTAAATGGCACATTTGGTCATTTTACGTTCAAATACAATTTTATGAATGCTGGTCACATACATAGAGGTGGGTTGTACGGCTTAGACACACTATAATTCGGGGTGATTCAACGCGTAACTGAGTTCAAGGACAACACACACACACATTCCGTCGGCACACGAATGAAATACTTAACGAGCAAAAAGCAATATGTTCCTGAGAAACATAATATCAAGTAATGTCGCCGATAACGGCGCCGAAAATTGCACGATATACTTATTAAAATGACGAAAATTCAATCCAATTAGCGATAACATTTTTGGTGACTTTTGATATTCTCATTTAATTTATCGATACGTCAATTCGGGAAACATAATTTATTAATATATTCGACCGTTCAAATAGTGCTAAAGATACACAGTACTATGCTTTACAACAAAATAAAATGTATACTTAATTGCCCGTCAGTCACCAACTTTTCAACCAAGTATACTATCATCTTCTAATAGCGATCTAACAGTCAAGGTGTAACGACTCTTCTACAATTGTTACGCGTAACGACAATCCTCAAAATCTCTTTCTTTCTCTCCCTAACCTAGTGCCTTTCATTTTTAGATGAGCGAGTCTGTGAAGGTGGCTGTGAGATGTCGCCCAATGAACGCTCGGGAGCTCCAGCAGGGATGCAGGGTACGTTCATAGAGGCGGACAACGAACAGCCACGAGATCGTCGACGCTTCTGAGTTCGTGTCACATGCACCCACGCCACCAACGTGCGCTATGCACGCTTCCGCTTCTGTTTCTTGTTTTGTTTATTCGTGGAAAGTATGTGGATAACTCGTCATTGTTCTATCGAACGCGTTGTAGCCTAGCGACCGTATCAAAACACGCGAGCAACATGCATAGACACTGTAATTTTTCTGCTAGGAAATTTTTTACGAGATTATCCTCTCTGAATCTTCGAATCTTTGACACAAGTTCGTTGGATGAATGAATTTCGTCCGATTAAGGATGGTTTTAGTTTTATTAAGTAAGTAAAGTCACCACGAAGATTCTGATTGATGTCTTTTTTTTTCTTTTTTTTTTTTTGTTTCAGATCTTTTACCCTCTATATGCAATGTGGGACGTTTAAGCCTCCAACGATTTTTCGATCGCGTATTTTACCAAATAATTTTGTTTAAATGACGATATCTTTTTAAACAAACTTTTAAATATGTCACTTTGAATCCTGTTGGATATCGTGGTAGAGATGCTAATAAATAGCCACGAATTTTTTTAGATCTTTCTGAATGTCCGCCAAAACTCGACTTAGCCTTAAGCTCTCGTTCCACATTGCACAACGCGTTAGTAAGAAGAAAACTGCATTTTTTATTTATTTAAACTGAATAGTTCTTTTTAATATTTTTGACGTCTTGTGGCTGTTAGCAACGTGATGTGGCATTGAATGTTAGAATTTTTTAACAAGTAGAAACTGTCTGTCTTTAGTGTCGCAGAGTGTTTAAATTTTGCTTATAACTGTTATAACTATTATAATTCTGCAGTAAACGATAAAAAGCTTGAATTTCTTTCACACCGTAAAAGAAAAAAAAAATTGATCGTATAATATAGGTTATGAATTCGACAATTTACATCGGAAATAAAATAAAGAAATCCCCTTTATCCCATACAAACCAAACGTAATTTTTTAACAATAAAAGAAATTGAAAGAACAGCGAAATAATTAGTTTACCGTAATGTGTATCAACGAGTACATTTCGTTTTTCTACGTATCTAGGAACCTACACCATCGTCGAAAAGTATCCCTACAGTTGTTTATTTCTTGAAATGTAACTTAATTATAACATTATGGATAACAGAATCGACGATGTCTCGGTAGATAGTAATTAGCTATCTATTATAAAATATTATGACACGATATTCAACTATTCACACCAATAAAACTGTAAATTTCTTTTGCACAAATGCTATGTAATATAATGGAAGAGTTTCGCTATTTGAGAAATTCTCGATTCCAAAATTGCTTAATTTTTAAGATATAGATTAAATAAAAGCAGATCTTCTAATCTCACAGATAAATCACACATCATGCTTACTTCGAGTACCTAATACATACTATTCCAAAGTTATAATTATATGGAAGAATATAGAAAAATAACAAATACGACAGTTAACTATTAGTTTGTATACTATGTTTGTAACTTCTATACTTCAATAAAAATCATTTTATCGACATATTCATAATTTTTCAGGTTTCGATCGACAAGTTTTTAATTATACGTTGAATGTTTTACGGGCGTTTCGCGAATATGCATTGCAATACGCTTCGTGTGAACCGAAACTCAGACCAGGTCAGAACACGAGAAACTATGAATATGTCGTTTAATAATTAGCGTGGAACTTCTGAAAATCTGAAAATCATTATACCGTTGTTACAAATCAACAAATATGTGCGTGTATTTATCGCGAATCATACGGTCGTACCTACGCAAAGTTACACGTACACGCAGCGTGCACGTGTGCCTCTTGTGGCAGTGTGTCAACCACGTGTGTCGCCGTGCATGAACGTAAAAGAAGGAAAAACAAGGAGGATATAAAATTGGTAGTACGACTGTGGCTTTCCATCGATTTGGCATATATTCCGCTTCATCGATAAGCATGTGAATACATATGTAAACTATATATATATAGATATATATATATATATAGGCATGTAAAACGATGTGTGCAACGACGCGGTTCGATACCACTATCTATGCATCGTGTATGCACCGATCAGCTTAGCGTGCCTACGTTACCTTCTGAATATCTTATGGAATAGTAAATTTAACGACGACTCACTGTACACGATGGTCCGTGATACATAGCTGTGAGCTACGTTGATGGACGTACGATGAAAGTGGAAAGGGACTTCAAGTCAACACGTGACAGATAGAATACAAGTTTTCTTTTCCTTTAATTGTATTTACGTTTGTTTTTCATTACTTAAGAAGTATAGAATGTTAACTTTGTCGAAAGAATTCGTGCGCTGTATTCGTTCAATTTTATCAAGTCCGATAATGTAGGAATATACGTACACATGCATATAGAAATGTAAAATGACTTAAGATACAGGAATTATCAGGAAAAATATTCGTTATTTCATATTTTGCTGTTCGATGCATTTAGAGTATTTATTATGTCAAGTTTAATTGTTAATTTATATTTTGTTGGATCATATCTCGCTCTACAATTTTAATTTAATTTTAAGGCAATTTAGTTTCATTTTATTATATCAGGTTTAACTCTCGACTAGCTTTAAACTAATCTAAATTTGAAATTAACTTGACCGATCTGAAAGTATCGCGATCATCTAGCATAGCAACTGGCTTTTAATTATATCTGTGAAACTTATTTACTCGATGTATCGAATGAAAAATGGGAGAAGAAGCTCGAATCGATAATTTAGTTACAATACTGAAATAGGAAGAAGCGACAATTGCGTTTTATTATTATTTCCGCGAAACTCAATCGATATGAGTATGAACTACGAACTATCGTTAAACCGACGTTGCAAGTAATAACCACATTACACAGATAGTTCTTGCATAACTAGTATAGAGGTGTCGCAATATAACGTGATTGATAAATGGTTGGTCGATCAATTAGCTTTATAAAAAAAATTAAATGACTTTAATCGTTCTTGCACGCGTTACTTGTAAATTATGTTAGGAGTGCAGTTTTTCAAAGGCGAAGTCTTTTGCTCGATCGATATTCCGCTCAGATGAAATTTACAAAAACCTGTTATTAATAAAGGCAGGAACATTTGCGAACGTTTATCCTCCTTTATACACGTAGTTCGCTTTTAAGAATGGACTAAACAGAAAAATATTTGCACAACGGAAACCTACATGCATGCACACTACGAACTTAAGAAAACATATTTTTCCGAGTCACGGTGTTTCGTAAATGTACAGTGACCTTAATTCATGCTGCAGTATATCGCGCTATATCTGTACTTTGATCTTATTACATATGATACGATGTGATATTACACATCATCGGGCTCTTCTTTCTTGGTTCTAGCCTCTTATTTCTTCTCCATTCTTCCCCCGATCCTCGTTACTTTTTGCGTCTCTATCCTTTCTTTCCTACTCCCTCTGCGTATTCGCATTCTTTCGTTATATACTGCAAACAGTATACTTTGCAGTATACTGGAAACAGCAACTATCGAAGACTATTTGAGAGCTAATAAAGAGCTACAAGTAACAAAGCTATTAAATCGATTACTAATTATTAAATACTATTAAACTTATATTATTAACAATAACGAAATTTCATCAACCTTTACGCATCTATTGGTAAACTGGAAAATTCATCTATCGTATTTTCACCTGCGCAGAACGTGGTAACGATCGATTCTGCGTCAAAATGCTGCACCCTCGAGTGTCCAGCAGCCGCAGGCCCCGGAAACGGCAAGGTGTACCAATTTGACGCCGCCTTCGGTCCGGAAGCAACTACAGAATTTGTCTACGAAAACGTTGGTTCGGTCATCGTGGAAGCTGTACTGGACGGCTACAATGGCACCGTGTTTGCATACGGACAAACAGGCTGCGGGAAATCGCACACAATGCGTGGATTCATCGAACGTACTTTAGACCACATCTTCGAGGCCACGTCGACGGCCAGCGCGGAAATGAGATACTTGGCCCTGCTGAGTTACCTGGAAATTTACAACGAACGATTAAGGGATCTATTGCAAGATGGTGTGAGCGATCTGTTGACCTTGAAAGAGGATCCCAATCGTGGGACTTACGTGGCTGGAGGTTTGAGAGAGGTGACGGTGAAAGATGCGGCGGAATGCGCACGACTGGTCGAACAAGGTGATAGAAGAAGAGCTGCCGCAGCTACCAAAATGAACGCAGCTAGTTCCAGAAGTCACGCTGTGTTGACGTTATCCTTGGAAACGCTGGCCATTAACGAAGAGAGCAGTAAGACTGAGAATCCGGTAAAAAGAGGAAGGCTTCACCTGGTGGATCTTGCTGGGTCCGAGAGGCAAGCGAGGACTGGTGCTACCGGAGATAGACTGAAAGAGGCAGCTAGCATTAATTTAAGCCTTTCCGCGCTGGGAAACGTGATCAGTGCGTTGGCTGCTGGTCATGGCAGACACGTGCCATATAGGTATGTTGATCGACTGTTAGACGAAATTTTAGAATCGTTAGATCGTAACGTACTTATGCGAAGAATACAGGAGAAAAGTTAGTTAGTTTCTAATTTTTATGCCACTTGACGGCCAAAAAGGAATACTTCGATATCAAATGATTGTAAAAAGGGTGAACTCGTTAAGTTCAGGGATAAAGTCTCCGTAAAGATATAATAGGTGACGCAACGCGGCATAGTAGAATCATAGTTTTTCAAAAACTACATCAGACGTAAGTTTCGTTAAAATCGTCGATTTATACTCGATGATTGGTTCCTTTGTTAGTTACGTTGAAAATAACATCGCGACATTAGATAAGAATTCTTGGAGTTATCGTCGTGAACGTTTCGAAAATTGTCATCGCATTTCTTACAATGCTTCGCGGATATATCGGCTGTTCTTTAAAGGCCTATACTAAAGGGATTAATCGTTGTTTAAATCGACGCTCGAGGAAACTTCTATACTTGAAACGATACGAAACATCGCGCAACGAACGCGATCGATTACAAAGTCATTAAACGTTTCCTTTGAAAATTGCCTATCCAGAGACAGCAAGCTAACCAGGCTACTAAGAGACAGCCTCGGTGGAAACGCAAGAACTCTAATGATAGCTTGTATAAGCGGCAGCGACGTGGACGCCGAAGAAACTCTGAGTACCTTGCGATACGCAGCCAGAGCTCGATGTATCAAGAACAAACCTGTCATCAACGAGGATCCAAAAGATGCTTTACTCAGGCAATATCAATTAGAACTGCAACGTCTAAGGAAGTTAATCGAGTCGAACGATCAGTCGCTCGTAAAAGAGATACCCGCGAAGGCAGAAATCGAGGACGAAGAGAGTATCGAGCAACGAGGATACAGCGAACATGTGAAAAGATTAAAGGAGGAGTGCGAACACTCGAATCTATCTGCTCAGAAGCTTCGAGAGGAATTGCAGGCTATGAAGATTCGCTACGAAGCTGGTACTATTAGCGATACGAGGCCCAAGCCTGTTTCTCAGCAGCCGATGGACGAACAGGACGCGGAACGGGAGGAAAGGCGAAGAAAGAAGCGAGAGGCGGCCATGCAAGAGGTATTGAAGAGATTGGAGAAGCTAACTATCGGAGGAGAGGAGCAAGGAAATGCCGAATTGAGGAGACGACGAGAAAAAAGAAGGAAGAGGCTGGAGGCTCTTGCTTCGGCTCTGGAGACCAGCGCTCAGGAAGGAAACGGAAGCGTGTTCCAGGTGTATGGTCAACTCCGGTTAGTAGTTTCAACGTGCGAAAGCGCTGCGTCAAACATGTGTATGCACGAAACGGTTCGTGCAATTGAAACATACGTGTATACCTGTTTGTTCGTTGAAGTTAGAAAGAAACGTTAGCGGAAAGAGACGAGTAAATTTTGTTCGGTCAATTTACACTATCGAATTCTATCCTTTCAACGATTCGTACGATGAAATCTAGATTCTGGATTTTCTGATTCTACGAAGTTTCAAGAAACTCAAGTATTTATACGGAGTATTAATAGTATAATCGAAAATAAAATATACGATACAACGTAGTTTAACGGATTGCTTGGTATTATTACGAAGAGTACGTTTAGACGTTTCGATCATGTATTATACGTATTTTTCTATTCGGCTAAAATTATATTTCCACGTAGATCGACGGAAGATGCGCTAAAACGAATGGCGAAACGAGCGAAGCAACTCGAAGCGGAAGCAGCCGATCTTCAAGCTTGCTGGGACGCGGAGCGACGCGATCTTTTGCGCAGAGAACTGCTTACCTCGCAAATATGCGACGCGATGGTTCCTCATCTTCGACCCGGATGTCCGTTTCGCGATGTCGCTGCCGTCAGATCCACGGCCACTTGGAGCGACGAGCTGGGTCGTTGGAGATTACCGGATGCGACGCCACATATTTCCCTTCCTCCAGCGTCGTTGGTGCCTAAAGACAATATACAGTACAACTTAATGCCTTCCAAACCTGATCTTAATAATAATAGCAATAACGAGGATAACGTGGACGAGATCGACGTGGAAGCCGAGAACGAGGAGAGCAGCGAACAGGAACAAGCGAAGAAACTCGATATCGTTGACACGTACTTCCGACGAAATAGGATCGACAAGCTCTTAGCTCACGCGAGAGAAGCAAAAACTTTTGGTAAGCAGCGATGTAAAAGCCGATGAAAATTTGCAAGATATCGGTCGTTGTAACGTAGATCGAGGCTTTGCTTTCTTTGTAAAACCGTCGAATCCGTCGATGCGTGACGATCCCGATCAGACGTTTCTTCTATCTTCTCTTTCTGTTCGTCCAGCAGAATCGGAAAATACGACGCTCGATCTCGCATGGTATTTTGTCGTTTTCAAGATCATCTAGGTCCGAACGCCGACTTTCCCTATTTTTCTCGTTATATGCACGCCAACGACAACGTAAACGATAGAGTCTCGTGAACAATCCATAAGGGCATACATCGACGGATCGATCTGAAAAGCTCGTTGCTTTAAATCTAGAAACCTATTTCCTCTTCCAAACGTGTACGTGACTAGCAAAACCGGAAAACAGAAATCCTATATATAACAAACGACGAGATAAACAATCATAACCGCGTTGTAGAACCGGGCAGCCGACTCAGCAGATCAGTTGGTTCCGAGGATAGCGTTCCTTTTGGAGGCAATCGTCTTCAACTGAACGCCTTGAATCTGCAAAGTAGCGCGCCAGTGATCGGCGACTTGGATGGTTACAGGCCAACGCAACGTCTACCGACCGGACGAACGACGCGACCAGGTTGGACGTTGGAAGAAAATTCGATAAATAACAAAAGTTGTCTCGTTAATCAAGCGATAAAGCGGAATCCTCCTCGAATCTTGGAGGCGTTGCCCTCGCAACGCAATCTCCAAGGTACGAACGGCGCCTTCAAGTTTGGAAATAAAGCCACGTCGGACAGAACATCCGATAAACTATCGTCGGCGTTCGTTCGCAACCAAGCGGATGACAACGATTCGACGCTGGTTGAACACGCTCGTTCCCCCGCGTATTGAGATCGAAGGCACAAAGCCACCGACAGTTGGCAACTGCGGACTAGGACGACATCAGTGGCAGACGCGGATGAGGTATTCCTGCTATAGTAGCTACACGAGTAGGTGCTTTAGAATCGGTCGATTTTTCTTATCAGGTTCTACGTATATACGTATTTCATGTTTCTAGCGTGAAATTTGTATAATCGTACTAATGCGCGTACCACCGTACGCGACACGAAATTCAATAGGCTTCGACTTAATTAATTAGAATGTAAATACCGTAATGAATACATCGATACGCAAATGTACTATCGCTTTACTGCCATATTATTACGAATACTTTAAATTGAAATTACCACCACAAGGAAAGAGGTAGAATCTAACTAGAAATTTATCGTACGTGCTAAAAAAATTCTTTATCTCGGATATTTACATACGTATATTTATATACGTATCCTATACATTTTTCTAGTTTCGCTTTATTTGTAAATAATTTTAATCTTAAACTTTCCTCGCACTCTTTAGCATTTTTATCCGCGTTTTATTTATATTCGTTTTAATTCGTTCATTCAAATATCGCCTCTGTCTTGTATCATAGTTTTGAAATTTTACGCGTTTTAAATTTATACACCGTAACGCTCGTAACTCTATTCCGTTATCCAATTATTCGACAGAAGTAAAAGTTTCCTTTACGCGAAATACGCGCATACGTGGTTCTCGTGAGAAATGATGTAAGAATAAACGAGATAAGGTGTACTCGTAATATTACGAGTCACTCTGGTTCTCTTTCACGATGAAAGAGACCTTGATCCGTCGACTGATCTTATATAGGTTTTAATTTGAACATTTTGCGAACAGACTTGGGTGAGTGACATTTGTATAAGAGCCGTCCCGCTGTAACTTCGTCGCTTGGAATGTCTTCTGGCACGCCTTCTATACACACGTCGTGACAAATTACGTTGGCATATGTCAAGAAATTCTGAAATTTGAGAAGACGTTCGTAATAGACGAAACAAAGGAGACGATTTACACGTGGTAGATGATAATTCGAATTCTAACGATACTCGGACGTAAACCGACCTCGTGTCTCGTCGGCAGTAGACTCAGCTTTTTGCTGACAAATTACTATCGTATCCTACGAATCATTTCGCTTTTCGTAATACGAACCAGTCGTTCTACAACGTATATAGGGTATATCGCGATAAGATTTGTTTTGCAAATTAACGAGGACGACGACACAAAAGTCACCACTGGGCCAAGGTCACACGGTCGAAGTGCGTTCGTTTCAATATAAAATATATTAAAATTTCTAAATACATGTGCGAACGTTCTGCTATGTAAAAATGTCGTTAATCGAGTATCGACGGATCAAGGAGTTACCGAATAAAAAAAAAAAACTACCGTTTAACTGTGTTTAAAGAAACTTATTATTCCGAAGGTAAAAAACGTATAGTCTCTTTCGAGCTTCTCTTACGATCCGTCGTGTCCCCTTCGTATTCCGTAGTAATCTCTAAAATATGTTTTACAGAAATCAAAATAAAAATTCGCGATTTTCAATTCGAAGGAAAAGTATTTCAATTGCAACGAAAAATCACAAATTACGTAAATATTAATATTCGCCTATTAATACAGAGATTAATTCGGAGATTCTCTGTGGCTCTTTTTCTTTCCCTTCTTCTATTTTCGCGACTGTCTTCTAATGATTGTTTCGTAATGGTTTACAATCATGTAGATATATTTATTTGACAAGTTCATCTAGATCTCGTGGCATTCGTCCCCGTTAGAGCTCTAAAAGTAACGTCATAAAGGTTACACGCACACACACACACACACACACACACAGTGTTACGCAACATCTTGGCCCGTGGAATATATTGACAAAACCAGTCTCGTACAAAACATTCAAATTAATTAATTTCCATCTACGAACGTCTAATCTCTCCAAAGATGGTAGAAACGAATTTTCTTAATGCTTGTTACAGGAAGTAGCGTTTGCAGCGTGTATCCTACGAATAGCGATAGCGACAAATGCCCTTGTGCAACCGGTTTCCATACCTACTACTTGGTCGGGGATGACGGAGGCCACGCGTGGACTTTACCTTTCGTTATGGCAAGATAGCGATTTAACGAACGGACCCTCTGCCTTCCACTCCTCTGGTTTTTAACTCGTTAAGGACGAAGCAGCGAAATATCGTGTAAAAGTTGCGTAATCGCGGCAGTATTAAAAAGAGGTAAATAAAGTAAGTTATTATTTTGTCAAGTTAGAAAAAGAATCGTCTCTCGCAGAATAACATTATACGTAATACGTACAAGATAGGTACTGTAATTTCTTCGAGTTGCACGTTTATTTCGATCCATCGTGTCGCCGCTGTTTTCTCGTATCTTTTTCCTATCAAGTTGCTTTTTGATATCTACTAATCTAATTTTTACTAAAATTAGTTGCTTAAAAAATATAAGTTGTACGTTTAAACGATCTTTTTACGTTCTCCGATATAATCTTCAAGCAACGTACGATACGATTAAGGCGTCGTTATCGATCTACCATCTAAGACACGTATGCGGATGTAATCACAGAATATTCGATCCGATATTCGATTTCGTTACGTTGTCTTTTAGCTTTCGTCTGGAAAAAATTAATCTCTCCGCTTTTGTACGCCGGCGCCGTTACTTGTTGCTATAAATAGATGGAATAGAATTTAGAACCCAATCACCAATAATCTCAATTTCTTTCGTTCCTCGCAAAGGATCATCGAGAACGTTAAGCGGTCATCGAATGCTAACAAAACTCGTCAGAAATTAACTTATCTCTAACGTAATCGTACAAAAGATTTCGTTAACCGTGTTTACATCCAATCTATATCGAACTGTGACTTTAATCGCAAACGACCATCGAGCTGGAACCAACTAGTACTTTCTGTGAAATCCACCGGGCCCAGGGATCGTTGCGCGAATACATTGCGCGCAATTCGACACACTTTTCAAAGAAATCTCGACGCTGGTCGATAATAGAAAAAAAAAAAAAAGAAAAAATCGGTCGAAACCCGAAGGAGCTGTAATTCGATTCGGATTCGAGTAAACTAACGAAAACCAATCGAAAATCGACTAAAATGAAATCAGCTTTCGAACAATTAATTTATAGACAATTTAGAGACAATTAATATTCACAGTGATAAACGTTTGCAGTTTTAAATGCGAAATCCATAGCTTTCGGTGCTATATATTTCGGACAAGGATCGTAGAACTATGCTTCGGTAGTACATACTATAGATCGTTGTTCGAGCTTTCCATACGTAGGTACAAAGAAACGACGCTGCTTCGATCTCTACTCTGTAGGAGCGACGGAACTTTTGCGCGCGCAAAGTAAAAAAAGGAGAAACTTCGACGGTAGTCGTTGTAATTACACGATGACGGAAAACTCTGTACAGTGGCGGTCGCCTAGCGTTCGCAGCAACGCTTTTCCGATTAGATACCGATTAGATCGTTTCTCGATAAATAAATCTATCTACGATAATGCTATGACATTTTTGTACGTGAAGCTTTGTTCGAGCGTTACGCGGTCGTAAGTAGAAAAAGAGGTGAAATAAAAGGAAAAGTTCGTAAACGAAAAAGTGTATTATGGTTTCCGTCATTCGCTTTAGGAATTAATTGCCTCTTTCTTACAGGGGACTGTAACGGAATAACTTCTTTATTTTCTTTTCTTATTTTCATAATTGGAAAGTGTATCGTTGTAGTAGAAAATCGTAAAGCATTTCGTAAAGCGTCCTGTTGCTTCGTGTTTGCGAAATGGAAACAAGGAATTCGTTATAAATCAACATTTTCGCATACCGATATTTCCGATTTTAATAATTTTAATAATCGATAAATAGGAAATAAAGAATAAGACGTGAGAATCGATACCGATTCGCGATACGCAGCCACGTTGTCAAAACGAACCGAAGCCAAAGACGAACGATGCCAAAGATCATATCCCCTGGAAGCTTTTAGAGAAATTTCACAGCCAGCCACACGAACTGATCGAGCAACCAGTGACTCTCTCCTAAAACCTTTACTTTCCATTGAATCTCCGGAAAGAGGAAACGCAGAACAGAGACGAAATTGTAAAAAGTCTATTATAAAAACATTCAAAAATACCTATGACGATTTTTTTCTGAAAAAAAAAACGTAACAAACACGGTTTATTCGTTATATGCGTGTAAATAACGCGTTTCCAGTTGATTTTCTTTCTAAAATGCGTTTGTCAACGTTAATCGGAAATTAATTGCCGTTCTCGAGCCAACAACGTAACGACGATAATCTATAATTTCGCAACATTCTTGTATTCCGGTAACATTAACGTGCCTCGTAGAAAATACGCTTTTTTAAACCAACGAACATCGTTATTCCAGGTGGAAGATGATTTAGTTGTTGGTCATGTTCGAAACGCCGTAGTACGCTTCGTGTAATAAAACCGACACGTAAGTATTTTCGTTGAAGAAAATAAAAGTGGCCTTGAATACTGCAAAACTAACGATCCGAAAAAAGAATACAATTTCTCCAGCTTTCTTCAACGTCGAACGCAACTTTTCCCCCATCTTCTCGATAACTCGAGAAACGAAGAAACATTCGTACGTTGGATCGCCATCGAGTCAAGATCAAATATAAATTAACTTTAAACCGTGCTACATTTTACCACGTTTGCTACGTTTCACAGCGTGAATAGTAGGTGTTAGATATACAATAATTAGTTCTACGGTATTCTGTATCTTCTATCTGTATATCTTCTAATGTTTATATACTTTGTCAGACACGTTTCAAACATTGTCGCTATAATCGCGATATGCCTCGATACGCAACGAATGCCTCGTTAGCGCGCTAATGGGATTTCAAAATATTTCGTATAACGCGTATATATGCAACGAGTTTCTAAGAACGTTCGAATACTTTCGCGAGCCACTCTACGTACGATTAGGTTTCTTCGGATGTCGTTAACGTTCGGTGCTCGTTATATCCTTTATACGATATTTTACCTCGCGCTCTACTAGGAATCCGTAACACGCAAAACAAACAGTTCCTACGATCGTTTCCCTCTCGATACTCGGTGTCGTAGAACTGATAAAACATGCTGCGAGACTCGGAACAACCGTATTATTTATTGGCTAATGAAATCGATCCGAAATTACTCGTAATCGAGTGAAACGGTCGTAAAAATTGGAAAAAAGTGTCGCGAATGTGCTCGCCCGTTCGAACATTCAGGGAGAACGAAAGCGAATGAGCTCACCCGTTCGAACATTCAGAGAGAACGAAAGCCAATGATGGAAAAAGCCAGCTTACCGTACACACGTGTACAACGGCGATGGCTCACTTTTACTTTCTCTGTTTTGCACGAAACGCAAAATAACGGCCGCGAGGCTGGTAAATGCCGCTTCAAAAAGCAGTCCGCTTTCCCTCTCGTCCTGTCTCCAGATATCGAAACCGCCTCTCAGATATGGCCGCCTCTCTTAAAATCCTTTGTCATTTCTTATCGCTTCGATCAACGTTTCGTGACACTCGTCATCCGTAGATCAGCCATTCGAACGGCTTCTTTGTACGATTGTACGATAGTAATCGAAAGTTCCATATAGGCTCGAGAAGGTAAGATAGAGAAGCATAATTAACGTTGGATTTTTCCTTTTCCCTGTTAAATTTTCATTTATTTCCTGTTGTCCATTGTTCGTCGTTTCTCATATTCGCTACTATAATAATCTTTGTGCGTTAAAACATAATTTGCGATGTTTCGAAATTTTAAATATAGGTATTTATCTTTGAAAATAGTAAGTAACTTTAAAACCAAATTAGAATTAACTTCCAATTTCTATCAAACTTGGAAACCCATTACCCTTAATAGAGTCGGCATCGTACTTTCCACCGTTCGATTCTGTTTCGAGGAATTGCAAAACATATAATGAACTAAATCACTCTAAGTGTACTTGATTTGTTACCGTCGTGAGATTGCAAAATATGCAACTACAACGTTTCCTTATCCCATTAATTGCGCTACGCACATGTACATATATCATGATAAAAAAAATTACATTTTATTATGTACTTTCCTATTTCTCTTTGTAAATATTTGATTCCCAAATTTCTTAAGATTGTTCAACAACAACACAGTACTTGAGTAAAATGAAAATGTTTTCTGGCATTTTTGTTACAAAATTATCGTATTATCGTTTAAATATTGGACAATTAAATGCATTTAAGACGAAATTTAATAGTCGTTTAAGTAGTGATTTAATATATTTAAGACGAGACTCGATAAATTTAATAAATCGACGAGATCAACGTTTTTATCTGCGGTTTCGCAAACTTTTTTGCTAAATAAATCACGAAAAGAACGGTTAAACGATCTACGTATATGCGCTGTATATCTGGCCAAATCTATTATACGTAGATAAAACAATTCGAAAAGAAATAAGCAATGAAAATGGATGTGATACGTCTTTTACGAAATAGCTATACCTCTTACCACGGTAGAAGCTCGTAAATATAAATGGCTAAAATAAGCAAATTGTCAAGGCTACATAGGCATTTGTCACGGATGCATTCGTTAAGTGGTTAATAAACTCACTCTGGCGAAAAGCGATAGTATATTTACCTTAACCGAAGAAAATAGACATTTCTCGTGTTACCATCGTACGTATTCCTAGTACACGGTTACTTTCAACACGTGGTGTTATTTCGAGGTTATGTCGTCGTTCGAAGGTTAAAAATATTAACTTGGCACAGATAAACATCAAGAAAAATCTGTCCCATCGTGAATTCTCGTATATTGTCGCGATTATGTCACGCATCCTGCATCGGTCTCAAGTTCAACTGGCGTGTTTCATCGCCTTTCGTTCCACGTCTCTCCCCTTTCCTCTATGATCGCGGAAAACAACATTTCCCGGAGCAGGGAATATCAGCATCGTGTAATGCGAATCAGAGCAAAGTAGAGCACCGATCTTGTTACTCACCGTAATTCACGCGAAACCGTTGCTACGCGAGCCTCTTCCACCAGGAGGACGATTTCAAATTGACATTGTGATCGTTGCAGCTGGTTTAAAGAAGTTTTTCCTTCGCTCAGAATGGACTTTCTACGACACACGATTCACTATGTATATAAATATTGAGCTTCGGA
This sequence comes from Bombus flavifrons, assembly GCF_040668555.2. Taxonomy (NCBI): domain Eukaryota; kingdom Metazoa; phylum Arthropoda; class Insecta; order Hymenoptera; family Apidae; genus Bombus; species Bombus flavifrons. The sequence continues at coordinate 11,742,375 of NC_138456.1, forward strand.
ACGAGTATATTCGCATGAATATGAAAAATTCTTAGCGAGAAAAGTGAGAAATGATTACAATTACGTAATTATTTAGCATCGGTAACGAATAATTATAATCAACAAAGAATTTAAAATAATAATTATAGGATAAACTATAAAACAATTGATTGAAAATTTACGAGGATAATTAATTATAATTCGCAGTTATAGTTCGCAATGTAACCTTTTAACCACGCACATATATTGGATAAATAAAACCGGCAAACCGGAAATCTGTAGATATAGCTATAGACTGTTGTGTTAGACTAACATCGTAATTAACTTCCGCAGAGGTTAAACGACTAGTCGATAGACGTCTATCGAATCATGATAAAAATACAGTTGCAGGATTCGCTTGCTTTCTTAAATAAAAGATACCAATTAAATTAATTCTCATATTCTTACAATAAACGATTCAAAGTATGCATACATATGGGAATTTTATCTAATTCCCAACACCTCTGAATAATAATTTTCGCCTTTCTTTTCTAAATTATACTTTCCAACAACACTGTACAATCATATAAAAATATCCACGCTTTATCTAATCGTAATGTCCAAATAATGCCTGTATATAAATAGAAAGATATTTCTGAACACAGCGATCTCATGGTATCAGACGACCTCTAAAATGTTTTTCTCTTTAATTCGCAAGAATATCATGCACTATTCGCTAATGCAATTAAATACGAACTCTCAGATTACATATATCGAACTCTCGTGTAACAATTCATTACAAGTAATTATTTTCCTCATTTAAAACATCTACAAGCTATAATACATGTCTCTAGAGACATTACAATACATGTCATAGAGTCATTTGTATTTAAAATATCTATTAACATTATCCACAACATCAATGTTATTGCTGATTGAGAAAAATATTTTCAAAGATATACATCAAAGTCGCTTGATTATTCGACAACGAATTCCAAGCGTCAGACGATCGCGAAGTTTTAAGGAGACAAAGTCGACACGGAGAATGCCGCCGGGGTCACTGTACGCTACGTCCGTTTATGTGCACCATAGCCCGTATACTATATGATCATAAGAAAAGCAGAAACGCCAAGAAGTATAGATCTATGTTGTATTTCAAACATGACCAACGGTCAATTATCACGACTTGTTACAATTACAAATGACAACGATCTTATTTCATGCCCTCCTCTCGCTACTCGTGTATCTGTTGTATCTAAATATCTGCTATTATATACTTCATTCTTTAAAGCAGCCATTACGAGACGTCGCGCCGCATACAACGTTTGTGCCTAAAATAAGAATTAGTCAGAAGCTAACAGCTAACCGAAAGGCCCAAAGAATTAGCGGCGTAACTGGTACTGATGTTTCGCTCTTAACCATACGAGTTCCAACCAACGATTCATAGCATAACTAATAGGGGAGACGGGTGAAAGAAGCGGAGAGACCAGAAAAAGATTACGGGAAAAGAAGACAAAGAATATAAGTATCTATATACATATGGGAGACATGTGTTTAATATATGTATATACGCACACATCAACGTTATCTTTAGAGGGAAAGAGAGGAAGGCAAATACAGTTAAGTAGCGGCACTTTGATCCACAAATGTACCGCGTGTTCAAGTTTCAAGCAAATCGCAGTACGGTCAATGATTCATACTTGCCATTAATTAATTGATAACGTAATAAAATTTACTATAAACAATATTGACAAACTAAAAAGAAGTTTTGTAATCTCAAACTAAAATATCGAACAATATTAATATACAGATTTTTGTTCGTTGGAAATATTTAACGATAAAATTATGAAGTAAGAATACAAATTATACATATTTAAATTAGTACGAGCGTAATCTTTCTAGCAAAAATTATTTTCTTTCTAACTCACCAATGTTTCTCTGGAATAACCGTTACGTAAGAAACGTTTGTAGTTCTACTCAAAATTTAGGATAAAATTTATCATATTTTCCTTAGTCAGTACCCCCATATTGCACAATTTACATTGCATACATTGGCTTACGAAAGTATTTGAATACGTAAAAAATTTGTACGTCCATATTATATATGCGTTATATAAAACATTTTGAAACTTCATTAGCACTGTACGAGATGAAACACGGCTGTCACAACAAGTTTCTCGACAAAAATCTTCGAATTCGCTAAATCTTTCATAGAAGTCGTTATATAAAAAATGTCAACATCTTGAGAAAATTTATAGATCGACTCAAGATTATATTAAATTAAAATATAGTCGGCAAAGATCGGTAATAGTTTGTAAATAACTTACGGAGAGAACAGAATGTTCCTTAATCAGAATTTCATATTCCATTCGAATTACAGAACGATACATTTATAGTGCACGAGTAGCTCACAAGCCATGTTGATCACTTCCATAAATTAATATGCAAGAGAAAATAACAATAGCGTGCATTGTTTTTTAAAATTTACCTTGGAATTTACGGTTATGTTATGTTCTTACTCTTGCGACAAATAAACTCACGAAGATAAACCCTTTGTTGTCTGAAATGTTGAATACTAATTACGTCCCTAGAAAATGAAATTAAAAATTTCATAAAAAGTGGTCTCGGTTAATCTAGCGGCCGAGAGGCTCGCACACGATTATCAATATCACAGATATCCGTCAAGCAATAATGACAATGTCAACAACATAATATAGATAATATTATCGTACTTTATCGTATGGTACAGTCTGCTCGTCAAAGCGCTGCGCACAAAGGGATCTATGTTAGAGTTGGTCCGGAACGAGCGTGGCGGAACTAGCGTACCAGGAGAGCGCATTTTGGTATCTGAGATCGGCGGCACGAAAAAATGAGTGACGCACGGTCGCAGTCGACGAGCTCGGATCCAAGTCCAGCGATAGACACAAGCACAGGCGATCTACCAGTCACGGGTTCTAGTTGCCGCCGTGGAGAGGGTCCAAAAGAGAACGGAACGGCAAACTGCGTGCGAGAGACGTGACGAACAGTCGCCAGCTGGTAGCCGGTCTACGTGGATCGAGCAATCGCGAGCCGGAAAGAGAGAGTGTGCGTATGCGTGTGTGTGTGTGTGTGTGTGTTTCTTTTTCTCTTTTATGCGCACGTAGCAGAATACACACGTTTATCGCGCGAATCGCTCTTACCGTGTATACTTGACGTTCACACTTGTGAATAGTTGTGAAGAGAAGCGAAGCGGAAGTGGTTGCCACTAATAGTACCACAATGAGTGACCATCGTCGTTGACGAACCATTCAGCATCGAAGCGAGTCGTTTCGATTAAAACGACGTTCGAAACGAGTTTTCTACGCCGCGATACGCTCCTATGAGAGCGTGCCTCCGGCAGGATGTCGTCGGTGTTTTCGAAATTAATCGACAAGACGTCTACCAAATACGGTATTAGGCAAGAGCAGCTGATTCGTGGTATAGTCGGGGTAGCGACCACTCTCTATTTCATCAAGATCGGCTATCCGTTGGTGACTTCTGCTATAAAGCAGTACCAAAAGGGGAAAAAGCAAACTCGGAATAGCGTCCAAGTGCCGAGCAGGGATAAGAATGACATTAATGATGCTAATAATAGCAAGTTGAACAGCAAGGCAGGGAAAGCGAACGTGGGTTTGGACCGAAAATTCATTAAACAGCTGATCGCGTTGCTGAAGATCATGGTTCCTGGGTGGAAGACGCGCGAAGCCGGATTACTCACTTGTGCCACTCTGACATTACTAGCTAGGACGTTTTTGTCGATCTATGTAGCCACTTTAGAAGGTCAAATCGTGAAGAGAATCGTGCTTCGAGACGTTCAAGGGTTTTCTTTGATGCTCGCGAGATGGTTCGCTATAGCTTTCCCCGCGACGTTCGTTAACTCGGCTATTCGATATCTAGAAGGACGATTGGCTCTTAGTTTTAGGTATTTACATGAACAATGTATTGATTTGTAGTTTGCGTGGCTTTAACGGTTCACAAACAAGTGTCAAGTTCTGTTTTCTGTTTTTAAAGAGGACGCCTGGTAGAGCATGCTTACAAAATGTATCTGAGTCAACAGACCTACTATAGAGTGGCTGCACTGGACACTAGACTTGGAGGTGCTGAACAAAGACTGACAGATGATTTGTCCGAATTGGCTAGTTCTGTGGCACATTTGTATTCCAGTTTAACCAAGCCATTGTTAGATTGTGCATTGGTGTGCATCGCGCTTATTTCTTTCTCCTCCAAAATGGGAGCAAGAAGGATACACGGTAATACCATTAGCAAGTTATAGAGAGTGTATGAATAACCAGAGTCTAATCATTTGAAAGGCAAATTAAGCGACATATTAATAAGCATAGTAAATTTCCTTTGTATTGTTTTATAGGGCCGTTGTTATCATGCGTGGTAATTGGTCTAACCGGACAGATTCTACGTCTAGCTTCACCTAAATTTGGCCAGTTAGTGGCCGAAGAAGCATCAAAACGTGGAATATTAAGAGAGGCACATGCTCGTATCAGTGCTCATGCAGAAGAAATAGCATTCTACGGAGGTCACTGTACAGAGCATCGATACTTGATTACCGCTTATAAATCTCTTGTTTCGCACTTAAGGAGAGTGTTAGCCCTAAAATTTTGGTACGTGATGTTGGAACAACTGCTCATGAAATACGTATGGTCTGGCACTGGACTTTTAGTTATTGCCATGCCCCTTCTTTATACCACAGTGACATCAAGAAACATGGCTTTAAGGGATGACGGCGACGGTACGTACATACTAAATATAAAATTAGTTTATTGTATGCGAAATACTAACGGATTTATTTCCTTGTAAATAGGTGGAGTGAGCGAAAGAACTAGATACCTGACAACTTCTAAAAATCTTTTGAGTTCTGGGGCAGATGCTGTCGAAAGACTGATGTTGTCTTACAAGGTAAGATTTAGAATACCGGACAGAGTGTATTAGCTAGTTTGAAGAGTAAGATGTTTATAACGAATTTCATGTATTATAGGAATTGGTGGCACTAGCTGGATACGCAGCACGGGTCAGTGAAATGTTGGACGTATTTAAAGACGCTGCCCTATGTAAATATAGAAGAAATATCGTTAGTAGTTCATCGAGAATAACAAATAGTACAACCAATTTTGCTTTAGATAATATAATCGAATTGAAAGACGGAGCACCAGTGATAAAAGGTAGTAATCTTCTACGAGCATACAGGTTAACAGTATTTTTTAAGTATACTTGATCGGATATGATAAGACGCAAAGGACATTTGTTATAGGAATCGTACGTGAAAGTACAGATGGCAGTATAAGCTTGATCGACGTGCCAATAGTTACACCAAACTGTGAAATTATTGTACCTAGATTGACTATTTGTGTAAGCTTCATTATATTTTTAAATCACAAACTATCGAAAAAGAAAAAAAAAAAGGAAAATTATCGTACGCTTTTACTTTTGTAGATAAGACCAGGGGACCATATATTAATTACTGGCCCCAATGGCTGTGGAAAGAGTTCCCTGTTCCGCATAATTTCTGGCTTATGGCCAGTGTACGGAGGCACTTTGATAAGACCGGCAGAAAATTACTCTGCTAAACGAGAAAGACCCGCCTTATTTTATATTCCCCAAAAACCTTACATGACCGTCGGTTGCTTGCGTGATCAGATCATATATCCCTCGGAATCACAAACAGAAGACTGTTGCGACGAAGAATTGCTGAAATTGTTGGAAGAAGTGGATCTACGAAGTCTGGCGGAGAGAGAGCCGAATGGACTGGATTCTTTTGGTGACTGGGACTCTACGTTGTCCGGTGGTGAAAAACAAAGACTCGCGATGACGCGTTTGTTTTACCATGCGCCTCAGTATGCGCTGTTAGACGAGTGTACCAGTGCCGTGAGCCTCGAGGCTGAAGCAGTGATTTACGAAACTGCCAAAAGGAAAGGCATAACATTGTTAACTATCACGCATCGCGTGGCTTCCCTCGCGAAATATCATAAACTACTGTTACGCTTCGACGGAGAAGGTGGTTGGACTTTCGGCCCGTTAGAGGCGGAAAGTGCAACACGTCTAACGACTCAAGCAACTTACGAACAAACCGAGCAACACGAAGTGAAAGGAGGCCACTATCGAATGTTACACGTACGTTCGCGTGTTTTTTTTCCCCATTTTAATACGAAACGAACGACCATGTTGCAACGAGCATGTACCAAATGTATTTCGATATTTTGTTTCTGTTTACAGGAACTCCGTGACATTCATAAGGAGGATACGAAAATTGGAATTAGCTGAAAAGAACGAGACGAATTATTTTGTATTATTCTAGCGAATTCATGTAGAAACTTGTACGGCTGTAAATAGATACTAATTTCTAAACAAATAGTAATCCAAACAATTAATCTATTTTTGTATGAATAAATATCGCTATTTAATGTCACGAAGTAGGAACATTGTTCGACGTTGTTCGAGCATCTATATCCTAACGCTTCTTTTCTGTCGCTTATCGAAATTAAGGATAATGTAACGAAATAAAAATGGCACTTTCGTCAACCCGATCAACGCGTTGATTTTATGAAACGTACTCGTTGCTACGAAGTAATTTACCTGTTTATATCGTATAGTAGCAAAACTATCGTCTTTTATTTATTGTTCGATATTCTTGGAACTTTGCAAACATATCCGAAGAAGGTTGAAGGCGATAAACATAATTCCGATTTGCAAAGTAGCCATTGAAACGTTAACGAGAAGATCGAATCGTAAATCACGAAGTAACGATTTCGTAATTTTCTACTTACTAAAAAAGTATCCCTAACAACGAAATCCTTTTCTTTTCCCAACCATAAGAGGATTATCTACGGTTAATAAGAATAGAAACTGTAGTAAAATAAAAAGATATTTGTTATCCATGTGTCATCCATGCGTGGTAGGTATTTCCAAGATACGATAAACAAGATAGAACGATCGGAATGGGAAAGGAAGAAAATACAAAAACAGAAAAAAGAAAGATTTTGTTACTTTTATCGATGATTGACAATCAGCCGACAATCTCACCTTATCAGGGAATATCACCTTCGATCGGTAGAGAAATTGCTGTGCTCATCGATCCGTGGAAAATAACTCGATGAACGCGAAATTATCAAAGCCAATGATTAATCTTTGTACAATTCGATCTTTGCTCCTATCACAAGTATCTTAACATACGTTACAAAATAAACAAACGAAGTCCAAAGATATAAATCTAATTAGGTGAAAATGTTCGATGGCTGGAGAAACGGTTAAAATAAACGGAAAGTAAGTAAGTAAGGAAGGAAGGAAGGAAGGAAGGAAGGGTGAAAACGAATCTTGGAAAGATAGGAGAAGAGAAAGGAAGAAAGAGATGGAAGGAAAGTGGCGAGAATGGGATAGGTTGGATGCCGATTAGAAGGCGGATCGCGGATTAAACTTCCTTTGGCTATGGTGTAGCTGCTAAGGCCATGGCGTGCAGTAGCGTGCCGTGTCGTGTACATTAATTTGCGCCGGACAAAAATTTAATTACGTGTGTTTCTTTGTTTTGAAGGGCCAGCAAAGGCGGCGGGGGCGATGCCAGGGGAGGGAAGACCCACAATTTCCGATGAGCTTACCTCTGGGAAACCCTGCAAACGCCAAACGTCGATACGCCCGGGAGCAGCCATCTTGGGGGGTTGTATACCTCTCTGCGACGTTCCAGCTAATGCTTTAAAGCAATTCCGGAATACCGGCGCGGCGCAATTAGTCGCGTCTCTTCTTCCTCGTCGATCTTTCAGGGATGCGGAACGACTTACTGATACATCGATGCCTTATAGTACAAATGTTGTACCCTAATATTCCTTTCTGTTTGTTCGTTTTTAGCGTGCATCCCACGTTTAGTGTTTTTAAAACATTCGATCGTATTTTACAATTAGATAAATATTCGTCGCATTTGTATCTATCTTTACGCCTGACGCCGCTACAAGATTGGTGGCAGATCGCGCGTCGATCGCACACTTTACGACAGACAATGAGAATGAGATATAATATAGTCGGCTACTTTGTACGTTTAAACGATGTTCCTTACCGTACTTTTATAGGCGGTATTTTTCCATTATAGAATTTTTTAATCCGACCTTATTTTATTAGCATTATAACAGACCGTAAGCATTACAACAGGTATTTCGTTTTATCCGGATATCACAGCCTCTTGCACGATAATCTGCCAGCTAACGATATTACCAATATTATAGATTTCTCTGTGATAATTTTACAACGTTATGTAATTGTAGCGTGTCGTGTATGATTTCGCAACGAAAGCGGACCTATAACAACGTTTTCCGCGGCGGAAACACGAGTCGAAGCCTATGTATCGAGGAACGTAATTTCAAAGCGCTTGTCCAGGCTGTTGCTTTGGAACGATCTCGATATCGGTGCGAGAATCGCGGAGCGATCGGCAAACAATCGCAAATTCTTTGCGACAACGACGGTTGACTATTTGTCGATAGTTAATAGCACCGATTTAGTCGACATTTCTATGTAATTTAGCTCGAAGACGATTTAAAACGACGAGATTGGTAATAGGAATGAAAATAAAGGAGAACTCGACTTACTTCGACGGTGGAATAACTCAAACGCCGCTATCTTTCTTCGCGCTGTTTATCCAAGAACCAACGACCATGGACGGCTATTTTTAGTTAAGAGCAGAGTCGCAGGCGGCAATTTGGCTACAACATTCACGGCCGGTGTCGAGTTTCGTATTTTGAGAAAGGGTTGAAGGAAGACGCGAGGCAGAGAGACCACGGCCTAGCATCTGTCCGCGATAGCCGACTAAGAAAATAAGGCGAGACTCGCGAGGCACGATTAGCGAGCAGCACGCCCCGTGTTCGTAACAGTTTTCTCGAGGATTAAAACCTTGTCGACTTTGCGGGCCGCTCCGTTCCGCTGTTCCTGGTCGTCGAAATAGCCGATTGAATTACACGTGGCGCGTGCCAGCCGGCCGCCACCGTCACCGCATACGCCAAAGATCTTTGCTCGAACAAAGAACGCAATAAGCCACCATCCGATCGCTATCTTGTCATCCGATGGGATTTCCAACGACCAAAGAGGCGTTCACGTTTGCAAATCCTCTGGCAACGATCGTATATGTACGGTCATCGGTGATCGTGGAACGACTGGAATCGAAGAAACGACTGAATATCGACTAAAATCGAACACTTTGGCAAAGCGTTTGCAAAACGTCTGCAAAACGTCTGCAAAGCGTATATATACTTGCAACGAGTATCCGGTAATCGGTACGCACGCTTTCGGATGCGTTTAAAATTTCACCGATGTAATCGCGACAGCGGCGTCTCGTTACGGTGCCGATGAAACTTGGAAATTGATTTTCCACGATATACGTGCATCGGATACGAAAAACGCGTAAAAACGTGGCAATACGTTGTCTTGGAATACCGTGTTCCGGTTACACGGTATCTGGAAGCTGGTGCAGCCGCGAGAGGTGGTTCGCCGCAAATGTAATTAAGCAGCCGTGACGTATTTAGTAACATCTCGATGGTCGAAAGCTGGCTTTATCCTAACGGTGGAGATTATCCGATGCGCAATCACTTTAGCAAAGGGAGATGGGTACCAGTGGGAGGAACTTTTGATCGCGAACAATACCGTCACTGTCATCTCGTCACGAGGGTTAATCATTCAACTTTGAATGGACGGCCGGTTTCCTGCTCTTCTATCGACCTACACCGCTGGTTACGATACGCTGTACTTTGACGCGCCACGTTACACGATAGCACGAAAATAGAAAATAGAAAATCGAACATAAATCGAATTTCGAGGAACTTTTGCTTGGAAAATGCGAACTCGGAGTAACTAGCGGCGAGTTAAGAGCAAATTTCAGGTAAAGGAAGCTAGTTTTCTGTATCTGTATCGCTTCATTTTGCAGATGAAAAGGAGAAACCGAGCGTCAAAGAGATACGCGTTTCTACGAGAACGAACGTACACCCTACGTATACCCTACGTACACCCTACGTACACCCTACGTACTGCGATTATATTTGTCGAAAGTATTTAAGAAACGAGCACCCGGCGAGATAAGCGGCGACAACGGATGCAACCCGGCTCGCGTAGTCGCCTAACGTGCGCACGCGATTAAGGCGGATCGGCGTACGTACGACGCGTGCCTGTTTCTTTCGATATCGCCGGTAGAACGATCGCGGGAATGTAATCGCCCGTTTGATTTCAGGTGCGAGCAAACACAGGTGTGTGGTTGGCTGCGATGCTCCCTCGAAGAGGGTAGGAAGACCGACCGATTCTCGTTGCCATAGACGCTACGCCATAGGCTCTATCTCTGCCTCCGAATCGATGATTCGAGATCGGGAAATTGAGCGTAAACGTTTCGTGCGAATTTTGTGGTCGCGTATCGCGGTTAAGCGTCGGCTCTATCTGTCTTCCTCCGTTTATCTTTCAGTTTCTAGATTCGAGCTTCGCGGAGAAGTTGCGAGCTTTCGTCGTTTCCAACAGCGTCCATATTATGTACGCGACGATCAACTACGATCCGAAAATTAGCGAACTTCGCGAAACGAACGAACGAAAACCAAATCTTCTGGTCTCGATCGCGATATAAGCGGCAACTAGTTCGTCGACGAACTCGATGGTCCAACGATTAAATCCGTACGATCATCTCGCGCGACTCGCATGATCGCCGTTCATGGTCGTCGCGCACCACCCTGTCGGGTCTAACCCGACCCTAACAGCGACCGCTCGAACTCGTTGGAAACGTTACAGTTGCGTGGAATCGCGCGTTACCATGGACAGAGAGCGACGAAGGCGGGGTCCGGTTTTCTACGGGGTCCTGCGTAAATACCACGGGCCCAATCGGTTGGAAGCGTAAGCCAATACCCAGGGTGTGCACTCGGCGTACTGCGAGTTCTTCTACGCGACCCTCTACTCCCATCCTTCTTACACCCTCCGACCGCTTCTTTTCCTTCTCGCTTTCCCCTCTTCCCCCTCTTCTCTCTTACACGCCTGTATCGGGGTTCTCGCGTTTTCGTGTTTTTCAATTTTAGAAATCCTTCCTCCGTATCTTTTCGCCTTCTCCTTCGCGAAAGGTTTCATCGTACAAACTGTTTCCTACATTTATACCGTTAGTATGCGTTAGCAATGAAGCGGAGAAGCGTCGCTTTTAACCAGTTTTCCAGTTTTCCTCTTATTTCGTTCGTCGTTCTTTCGACGGTACGACACGCAGCTAGCTCTATTTTCCCAATTGCTCTTCCATACGGATCGATCTCGTTTTAATGAACGCGGTAAAACGCGTTTTTCGCGTTACAGGTCGATCGGCGATAATACAGGTAAGCGATACGGAGCGACGTAGGTAGAGTTATATGCGAATCGAAAAATATGCACAGAGCTCGGTACGTACTGGACGGTTCGCGTTGACGACACACGGTGGACGCCAGAACGATCGGTGCCATGCGGTCGACTTCCTCTTCCTGCGTGCACATCGGAACTACAGTAGTCAGGTGTCCGGCCTGACGGTCGCGATTACGTCGAGACATTCGATAGTCGGATGCGCCCGGCCTCGTGAGAGACTTTACGTTTTTTCCAATCTCCATCGTCCACCGTCTACTAACTATCGTCTAACTAACTTCCATCTAACTTGCAGCGTCGCTCGCCCAGAAAACATGTCAAAAATATAGCTTAAGATATTCTTATCTCTTAAATTCTTAATCTTATCTGTTAAATTAGATTAATTTAGTTACGCGAAATTTATAGGGAGTAGCAACGGCGAATCGAAAGGTGGTCGCGATGCAACTATTACAGTTTCTTTTTAAGGTAATTCATAGATTAACAGATGCTTCTACCGAACGTTCTTCCATCTCGACCTTACCCCTTCCTACGTTTAGTTTAGTTTACCCTAGTATCGTGGCGGTTTTATATTTAGTAGCGATAGAATTACAAGAATTACAGAGATGCGATATTAAATTTGAAAGAAATATTACAAACGCTACGAAAAACCACTATTTTATTCGTTGCGCGCAACGATACGATCGTAGGTTGTAACGCGTTTTTAAACGAATCGACGAAAGTGACGCGATTTGATAACGATATACAGAGGCTTGGTATTTAAACCGGACGTTAACGCTGGTATCGAGTTACGTGAATTTAACGTGCGAATAAACGTACGCCTAATTAAACCACAGGTTTCGCACTCGCGTTGTCCCGATCTGCAAGGCCTGACGAACTTGTCGCAAGAACGGAGCAACGATCTCGACCAAGCGCGTAAAGCGCGCCGAGCGACAAACTGACACGTTTCGTAGCCGAGATTCGACGTAATGTTCGCGAGTGTAGGATTTAAGCAAGATACCGGAAGGGAGAAGGAAAAGAAAAAGGTTCTGCCGTTTGCAGAAACGACGTACAAGGTAACGGAAACTTTTGACTTTTGACAGGCTTGCGAAGCAGGCTCGCCGTTTAACGAACGCTAACCGTTAAAAAGCCGGCGTACGAGGAGAAACGGTTTGACAAAGCGGTCGCAAAGGGTGGCCGTAGCTGGCTCACAAGTGGAATTAGGTAGCCTCGGAGTGTTTGGCAGCCGGGCTCACCGTTCACTGGTCAATAATCGACGAAAGGGAAGGCATTACAAGCGAGTGATCTCGAGGGTATCGAGGCCACTCGTCTGCGAGGCAGGACCACCGTGATCGGCGTGGTAATGGTATCTGAAGAAAATAATATCCTAGTTCCCCGTCCCGGCCTGGCAACGGGGATACCGGCGTAGTACAGGCGAACCAGACTCGAAGGAGGGCCCCGATCACCGATCACCGATCACCGATCGCCGATCGCCCAACGAACCATTAGTATCCCGTGTCGTCGACATCGACGACGGCCAACCCGTGTATTCCCAACGTCTCGCGTTTTACACGCCCGTGGACATGGATATCGTTGAAACGGTTCTTCCTCGCGTCCTCTCGCCCACCTTGCTTGCCCCTATTCTTTCCGCGCATCCTTCTTCCACCTCGTAACAGATATCGCTGGCAGTGCGAGATAGGTCGCGCATGGCAATTTTCTTTCGTCGCTCTTGAAAATCGCTGTTCGTACGAACGTGTTCTCTAGGACGGTCGAATAGTCGAGTATTGAATAGTTGAACCGATATACGAATTTCCAACGGCCGATACGATTACATTACCGGTATACGCTATTTCTGTACTTGTACTTACATCGATTTTAATACGATCCACTATATTAGAATTTTGTCGCTCGTTCCTTTACCAGACAAACCAACGCGTTTAACAATGCAACCGAATCTTTTGGCATTCCGAGTAGCCGCTACGACACCTCTACCACCGATAACGAATCGAATTCTCCGTAAATATTATAGGTAAAAATCCGTAGTCCGTTGACGAGGTGTGAACCACCGAGCGAAGCGAGAGCTCGACGATCGTTGCCGACAATGTATATAGAAATAGACTGGATGTATGGAAATTAACGCGCATCGTTTGGCAATGGAAACGATGAAAATTCCATCAGCAGCGAACTCGAACGTTGCGCTGGACGGGCAAACGTCGTCGAATAGAAAACGCGTGGATCTGTGCGTTTAAACACGAGCGAAATGGAAAAGTGTTGCGAATCTCCTTGGCAAACGCGTTGCCGAATGCGAGCATAGACGAAAGGTTAACGTTGCTCGGTAGGGTAGGGGTAGGCACACGTGGAAGAGCAGTATGTTAGGTGCGTGGAAGAAAGCGAGGCGCGGTGGAGGAAAAAAGAGAGCGACGAAAAGGCCGGCCCATGATGGAGTGGGGTCAAAGTAGTAGTCGCAGTGAATAAGGGGTGAGAGTGGGTGATAGTAGGTGGTAGATCCCTAGTTAGCCAAGACACGTTGACGAGCCATCGTGGCAGCATGGCAGCAGCGCACGATACCATCCCTCCGCGCTTCTCCCTCTTTTTCTTCCTCCTCGTCTTCCTCTTCTTCTTCCTCTTCTTTTCCTGCTTGCTACCTCGAGATTCACGCTGGCTGCAACTTTAATACACATCGTGGTAAACTGCCGATATACATCGACGATCGAGTTCGAACGCGATTCCAGTTAACTCACGATGTAGTTTGTAATTCGTCTCGTCAACGTTGCGAGTGCGCTGTTACGCGATACAGGAAGAACAGTGCGTATAGTGCGGCTATGTCTTCTCCGTGTTTCAAGATCAGACTGAAAATTCGATCACGACGGGATAGAGGTGAATAACGATTCGAGAGATCGCGTACGGTTCTGCCGACGTATAAGAGACTACTCGACGCGCACGTGTCACGAGAGAACTTTGTACAGCGATGGAAGGATTCGCGTTGTTTACTATCGAGAAACTGTGCGAAACGACCGTGTTTACGTTGATTTTGCGTTCCGTGTGAATCGTGCAAAAGCGATGACTCGGATCCAGAGCATCGCGTCGAACGAACGGCACAAATACCGTATATCTGTTAGGCTTGGAAATTGTTAACCGTGCAGGCGAGTTTCAGTTTCAAAGTCGGAGGCAGTGTTTCGAACGAAGAGTTTGAAAGATCTTTCTGCCGATCTTAAATACATCGTGTAACGAATACCAGATACTTGTCGTAGTTGGTAGTTGATAATTGTTAGTCGTGCAAGGGGAAGCGGCTAAAAGGATAAGTCTGGAAGGGAAGAAAGCGGAAGGCCATTTTCTCGCGCCAAGAGAATCGACGAAACGCAAATTTGCCGCATCGATCAACGGGTAGATGAGGATCGTTCGAATCGCTGGATATGGAGAACCGAATCACGTGGCAACATGCACATGGTTTTCAGGCTATGAATGAAAATATCTGGCAGATTTTCTGCAGAAGCCTTTAGAGGAAACCGGCAGGTCTTCCAAGCCATAAAGGTACTCTTCTATAAGCTCGGTCCATATGCACGTGCATTTTCCTTTCAGCCATTCATAAAAAGTCATTCATGAATTTTCGCTCATTTTTTATTATCTCCTTTGCTTTCTCAAACAATCGCGTTATAAAGTTACACGTTACGGAGTACTACGATCTCTTAAATGACTTTTCGCACGTTCAAAGAAACTGGAAAAACGCTGGAAACGCTGGAATCCGAGATGAGATTGCTAAAAAATGAACGTTCGTACGTAACGATATATATGGTAAAAGTATTTAGTCGTTGACTTTGTAGTTGAGCAGCAGTCGGTTTATCCAGCTTCTTATACGTCGTAGTTCGTTGTTAAATCGCAAACGGTCACCACCGTTTCTATCTGCCAGCTTTATTTTATTTTTCGATCTTCCAAAAAAATATATTCGATCGTCGATTCGCGATTTCTAAAACATCGAGCCTCGAACATGCCTTTAACGCGTAAACACGCGATTTTCGAAAACCGCCTTTAAATATTTCGTCTATCGTTTCATGCCGTTGCTCGATATGCCGTGTCAACGATATCGACGTCCGAAAGAAAAGTCACTCGCCCGTTCTCTGACTCGTCTCGCGGTACGCGTTATCTCGAACAAACTGGATGAGAATTTTATAAAATATAAAACGGAAGAAAGAAAATACGGAAATAAGGAACGAACGTTGGAAAGCGAACGACAGAACGAACGATAGAGCGAATTATAGAGATAAGTATCGAAAAGAAAATATCGACGAATATTTTTCCGCGATATTTTATCGGCAATTAAGAAAGTGGCGGTGGCGGTGGCGGTGGCGACGGCGGCGGTAACGGTGGAAATATCGCGAAAAATATTGATAAAGAAATCGGTCATACTCATGGAGCAATGTGCGGTTGCTAGGGAGACCAGAGGGGCTGGACCACGTCTCTACAGAGAGGAGGCAATCCGTCCGTGTATTTTGTCGAGAGAGGCGGGGGAAGGGGGTGTCTCTAAGGGCGGCTACGACCAGAAATTTCGCAGAGATGGAGTTTCTGCAGAATCATCATACGGTGAACACCTCCGAACCGCCGTACACCCTTGGCACAGGTGAGCCACAGTGTCCCTGACTGCGAATTAATTTTCACTGCTATATATCGTATACGAGACACGAGACTCGAGACCGGTCGAAGGAACCGATGCGACCTTTCTTTTCTTATTCTTACGAAACGCAAATATCTTTACGCAGTTACCTACGATTTTACCAAGTGACTTTACCAACATCCTCCTCCTTCGCGTATTCTTTGTTTTCGTTTATGCCACCAGCATTCCGTGTTTTCTTTCAAAGTTGCACGTTGCGTCAGATTTTTAGACATTCTTGCTCAGACGTTACAGGATAGCGCGTTACAGAACGATACAGATGCTCGTAAACTCGTCGTTTATCTATCTGCCGATCATCCGTGAATCTTGACCGAACATTTCAGCGGAAGAATCTTTACGATTAACAGTTACTCGATATCTCTCGTCTTCTCTCTTATAATCTCTCCCATAATCTCTGTTCAAACTGCAAAATAACCAAGTTAGACGATTTTTTATTAGCCATATTCTCCAATATCGATCGTTTCTTAATAAATTCTGTCTAGTTGAACTTTATCTAAATTTCGATCTTACATTTGCGTTTAACGACGCACAAAGTTGAAATTTCACGATCCAAAAGCATCGTAATTTTCCATTTCGATTTTAGCAGCAAGTAAGTTTGAAAAATCACCGGACAATCTACGAGATTCCGACTTATTTTTTCAAATAGCGCCGTCTGTCTGATTCGATTATAATCGAACGTTCCATCGTAACGTCTCTTCTATCCGTAGGTTCGGTAGGAAGTATCGAGGCCACCATACCTTCCGGCCTGTGCACTGGGTCTCTCGGTGTCCTGTCCACCGAAGACGCCTTAACGGATAATCAAAACGAAGAGACTCTGAGCGCACTGCAGGGCACGCTTCGTCTACAGGATCTGCAGAATTCTCCGCAAGACATTGGCGGTGATCAAACGCAACACATCCAAAATTCCGGACAGAGCCAAGTGGTCAGCGAGTTTGGGGCGAGCTTCTGGGTCGACGATATGGCTGGTTTTCCATTGCCACCGCTGGACTTGGACCCGTTACCTCCTGGTCTCTTCAGCCCATGCTCGGCAACCTACAAGTAAGTGGCGAGAAAATCTCTCCTCGTTCCATTCGTTACTCCGCCTTTTTCCCCTCCAACCTCTACAAAATTTCTCCACTTATCGTTTCTGCTTTGCAACCTTTATTTCCTTTCGTGCATACTTTTCGCTCTATTATAAACGTACCGCTACCTGTATTACAAATATAAATACGCTAAAATAGCGTATCAAATAGTGCAACAAATTTGATAAAAAATTTGCCGCCACCTTCTTTTCTTCCTTATATCCTTGTATCTTTAATTCCTTATATCTGAAAAAAAAAAAAAAAAAAGAAACGAAACAATGATTCTTCGTTTTAACCTTTTTTTTTTTATTGGAAAGAGATTTTATTAGAACGTTCTTTGGCCTTTTAAGCATCTGTTGAAGCGAGAGTAACGAGGAGAACGAGATTCGCATTACAATTCCGAAACCGCGGTAACATAAATTAATCTTTGCGAGAACCAAACAACGTACATATACGTATTTATAAAATACACTCGATATTCATTTTATACGACGACCGATCTCTTTAAATGATACGTACGACGAATCGATTTAATTTGCTTTTCCGTGTTTGTTCTTCGATCGAAGTTACACAGCTTTAGAAACAGAAAAGAAGCGAACCTCATTAAATGCCAATATTTATCTATATTTAAGCACAAGCAATGTCGTTACACGTTATGCGCATGCTGCGTGTTTTCCCCCCTAAATGTACAAAAATCTGCAATTTAATCACCACAATAGGTATTTTTCAAGTATTTCAAAATATATATTCAACTGCGAATCCAAACGGAAGGATACCTTCGACTATTTAGGCTTCGTTTACAGTACGACGAGCTTCAAAATTGCCTGCGTGTAAGAAACGTAAAATACGATTTATTATGATTTTCCTCTGCGACCTTTGTATAGTTCTCTGCTCTTCGTTACGATTGAATTGAATTCGTGACAATTCAAATCCTGTTGTTGCTTTGCCTCGGAGTATCAACACCGTTAGGTTACAAATAACGCGTAAGAACTCGAATTTTCCGGTCCTCCCCCGACCAGTATAAATAAAGGGACGCGATCGCCACCGAGAGAGTATAAACGAGCATCGAAGCGTATCTACAGAGTTTCTCCGAGTATTTGTATCGACGACTCGCGAATTCGGCTGTAAATAATTTATTTATTTATTTGTTTATTCAAAATATATTTGACGGACCGCGACAGCGATATTTCGCTCAACCTATCAACGACCAATCCTCCACAATCTTTGCGATTATTTCGTAAAATATCAGCAGTTATTTCGCCCGTACGTGAACCGCCATGCGTCCTGGTCTGACTAATGTTACGCGTTTCCACTTGGAATCGATCGTTGCATACACGGGACTAAAGAGTCGACCGGTTTACCGGATCGGTAAAAATAAACAAACGGATAGAATATATCTGACGATACATCCGAATATTTCGCTCGAAACGGATTTGATATTAACAAACAACAAAGCACGCAAACGTTTCAACTCGAAAAAAGCCAAGTTTAAGAAAATTTCAAATCCTATGTATATGTTTTTATTTTAATAGTCTTTTTTTTTCGATAATATCTTAATTTAATTGTCTCGTATACTTAATTTCGTATTCGCTTTCTCGAAGAACTTGCCATCTTATGTAGTAATAAATTGTAAACTTTTCTCGTCAAAAATTATACCCTTGTTTCCCAACCGGGTTGCACAACGACCATAATAGTTGCAAAAATTTCGTGCACCTCCTCGTCTATCCAACACGTTTTCTATTATATATTTCATATTAAAGAAAAATTTCGATTTCTCGATCGATAAACTCAACGCGATTCAATTATCTAAATAGAGAATAATCTAAAACTGAATAATTGGAATACTCGTTAACCAGGATAATCGACTTTAGCGACCTTAGGTTTTCAATACGTTCAATTCGTTCAATTCGTTCTCCTCTATTCGAAAAATATACAGTGGCTACGGAAACTATTAGTACGCTAGTACGTTTATTAGTGGATTTGTATACTAGCCAGTTAGACGCAACTCTAACAATTAACGTATCGTACAGTGATATGTACTTGTATGTGATTAGAAAAATTTGATACTTGTGAAATCAGATATATAACCTAATAAAAAGAAGACGTACCGTTCGAAAATAAGCGTACGAGCAAGTAGTTTTTGTAGCCGCTACATCAGCGGGATTAACGATGGACTTAACGATGGACGCGAGACAAGAAAGAGAAAAAGGAACATGGAGTGGCATGTGGCGTAAAAATGACTGTAACGTTGTATTCGATATACCTTGTAATCTTGAAGTGTCCTTGCAGTTGGGGTTGCACCAGAGGAGAATGTGCGCCGAGAACGAGCAACGCGAACGGGGAAGGTGTGGCGGACGTGTTACTATCGTTAAAACATGCGGTGGTCCATCCTGGAAGTCCTACCGGCGGATACTACTCCACGGCAGGATCGAGTCATCATTATTCTCAAGATTATACTCAAAATCTTGGCCCACCTGTACCACCCACGCATTACGCGTCTACACCAGCCATGTCTGTGAACGTTTCTATGAATATGACCATGAACATGAACATGCACTCCGGGTGAGTATCATTTTATTTTTAATGAGTATTATTTTATTTTCAACGCTAACGCTTATCCTCCATTTGTACTTTTAACAATCCGTGTCTTTACGACTGATAAAAACATTGCTCTTCGGTTTCAAAATAGATTTTCAATTTCTACCTTTCGAAATCATCGAAACCAATCCAAGTTTCTAATTTCTAATCTATCACTTTCTCCTTGCACACTGCCGCTCCAACTATTAAGACATCAGCCAACATTTACTACAAATTGAATGTCTTTCGCTATAATATTAATATAAAACTGTTATTTCATTCGCATCATCTGTACGTCGTAATGTAAGATATAAAATACAATTAGAATTAATTACGATACCAGTTTCTTAATTAAGAATAGTTAAAAGATTATAATTAAAAATTAAAACTTCAAGTATCGGAAGGACCTCGATTTCCACAATTTTTTATCATTCTCCTTTCTTCAATATTTCGTATAAATTTTAAGTGTCGTTTATAAGTTTATCTAAAATCCTTGGAACATGTAATATCCGTCTCTATTAATTTTCAATATTCTTATTCTTATTAAGGAAAATGAGTTTCAAAATTCGTTTCAACGAAAATATTCAATCTGATATAAATATATAGGAATTGTAGTATTTTAAACACTTGTTTCAATCGTGAAATAAGACTTTATAAAATATTGCTATTTCTTCATATGAAAGGGTTCGTAGAATTCGTAGAGAATAATCGTTATGAAATAATATTCGTTATCATTTTATTTTGTTGGAACCTTTTTCGTTGCCTGGAAACAGAGCGACGAGCACGAACATTTTCTGAATCGAATCATATTCGTAGCGGCACTGTTTCGTAGAAATCGACACTTTATTGGAAGCCATAAGAATTGTAAGGTGAACCGATACTCTATTCTTCTAAATTACGTGAACTCTGAAATTGTTGCGATGCAAAGAATGCGATTGTTTTACAAAGATTTTTACTATTTGCTTACAAAAACGTAAACACAGAAACTCGCATAACACGACGATTTAAACGATTCAACGAGTTTTATTATATAGCAATTCTGTCTTTCCGTTTACGATATAAAAATTTCTTAAAATACCATGCGTTTGCTTTATCGATTATCGAAATACGTAGCTAAAAACTATATAGACAAAAAGAGAATCCACAATTTTTAAGACGATCGAGCTATTGAAAATAACAAAATAAATATCAGAAATAGGAAAGGTACTTTCTTATTAAACATCTAGTTCGTATGATTATCGTTCAATTCGTATTATTACCTAAATACCTCGAAAATTCCTACAACGTAGAAAAGCTTTTATAATAAGAATTTGATACATCAAAATCTCTTAAACACCTTATACTACAACAAAATTCACTTGACCAAGGCAGCCTTTCGATTATTTCCGACAGTATTTTTTCACAAATACAATTTCATCTCACCATTTCGATATACTTTTTGTGAAGTAGCTCGTAATATTTCTCTTCGAAGCCAGACACAGCCCTTCGCCATTTTGCTCGACGGAGAGGGTGCGCATTTAAGAGGGTGTAAAAGCCGAGTTATTCTGAAATTCACGGTTGTGTGCGTAGGTACGAGCAAAGCTATTCGTCGGCATGGGGCGTGGAACCCCTGTTAAGTCCCGCCCAGCAGTATAATCCTGTGGAGCAGCAGGCAAGGGTGAATCAACCCCCGGCCAATAGTCTGATCGGCACCAGTACCCATCCTCATTCTCATCCCCCGGCGCACGGCCATTCCAGGCTGCAATTGTCCAGTGAGCATGCTCTGTGCATAGGCGCCACCGGGAACCCAGTCACACCCGACGACAATGGCAGACCTAACCTATGCCGAATTTGCGGCAAGTCGTATGCGCGACCCAGCACCCTCAAGACGCATCTCAGAACGCACTCTGGGGAGAAACCGTTTAGGTTAGTGGTGAATCCGCTTCGCTTATCGCTCGATAACATTCGATCGATAAAGGTTGCTCGTCTTATTCATAGTCGTTCACCGATTTACAGTAGCAATTAGAAATTTATTATAAGAGAACCTCTCGAAACAATACCGATCGAGAGATATATATATCAAACGAGATATACTGCACGTTGAAAATTTTACTTATCATTGTACAAAGATTTATTATTGTCACTATGCTGGGATTATACTCTTCTTTATAGATTTCATCGATCATGAATGGACAATCACAGATGGAACAATTTAAATCCAGTAAATATTACAATGAAAAGTATCTGAAAGTGTATAATATCGTGTTATTACCTTGTTGCAGAGTTAATAGAGTCGATATGAAAGTTCGATTAAATCCTATAACTTCATAGATACTTTTAAATATTGATAAAAGATTTATTCTAATCGATGTTATCAAAAATACTTTAGACCTGTTTATAAAAATTTACTTCTGTTGTTTGAACAGTATTCGCGACAGTACCCCCATCGTTCCCATCATTACTTTAGGTTAGGTTCAAAACTTTCATCGTATCGAAATCGAACCTTCGAAAACAACGCATACTTAACGAGATTACCATCTGTTTCTTCTTTCTTTTAAATTTAAATACAATTAGTTCACAAATTCTTTAGACAAAATACTTACAGTCATTCTTCCTATAAATCGTTCGTCGCAATTCCAGTACTTCAATTTTCAATAGAACGATGGAATTACAAACTGACAAAAACTCGTTACTGCTACCAATAACCACCTATATTGGCATAATAACATGGTTCTCCTACAACCAAAATTTAATGCTCCGTATGAAAAATAAAAATATTTTTTCCACTATAATAAATTTTCCACTTGAAAATGATGTCACAGTGACGAGATAATCGTTTCAATTTTACATATGTATATAATAGATCGATATATCAAAATTATCTTCCTATGAAACCGTAGAATTCGAATTCTTTCATGCGATAATTTTACTAATATTATTTTATATTTACAAAATGTCTCAAGATTTACATTTTTTAGGTGTCACGCGTGCTCCAAGGCATTTAGTCAAGCCGCGAATTTAACTGCCCATGCAAGAACTCATTCGGGAGAAAAACCATTTCGATGTCCAGTGTGTGATCGGAGATTTTCGCAAAGCAGTTCCGTAACCACACATATGAGAACGCACTCAGGAGAACGTCCGTATAGGTGTGTTGCACCACGTTATATGGATTATTTATTCACCCGTGCCACAACGCGTGCCACAACGCGTGCCACAACGCATGCCGCTTAAAACCGGCACATATAATTACTTGGAAGTATTTGTATCTTATCGCATGCAGAAAAGTATAAAAATCTGGAATGACACTTCTTATATTATACAAAATTATTTCTTCTAAATTCATATAAATTACTTCCAAGTCGACGATTATCAACATAATTACGTTAAACAATGTTGTATTACGTTTTGCAATCCAATTGATCGAGTTACCTTTTATAATCGCCAATTCTCTTTTATTCCAGATGTCGATTCTGCAAAAAGGCATTCTCGGATAGTTCTACATTAACCAAACATCTTCGTATTCACTCTGGCGAGAAACCATATCAGTGTAAGTTGTGCTTGCTGAGGTTTAGCCAAAGCGGTAATCTGAACAGGCATATGAGAGTCCATGGCGGTTCTCTAACGTGACACAGCTCAATATCGATTATCGATAACAATCGTGTTCTACCGCGATGTTGTCGAATACCTGTGATTCAACTTGGCTCGAGCTTACCGGCGAAAATGTAAAATAAAATAACTGCGACGAATGTTGATACTCTCAATAGAGTTCTGCTTCCTGACTGACTCAAATTTGCAAAGCGTTCGTGCGAACACTTGGTTATTTAAGGGCTTACATTTGAATATTTTTTTAAACGATACACAAGACAAGTAATAATCACAATATGTGTTATATTTGGCATTAGGAACTCATCAAGAATTCATTATATATATATATATATATATATATATGTATATATATATATATATATACACATATATATGTGTGTATATATATATGTATATATCATATATACATATATATATATACATCATCATCATTACCATTATCATCATCATCATCATCATCATCATCATCATCATTATCATCATCATCATCATCAATCATCATCATCATCATCATCATCAACATCATCAACATCATCACCTCCTGAATCGGAACATTAAATCGAAGGAAATAAAAAACGAAATGTATCGACATCGTTATAATTTTAGAAAGTATGCACCCGCGAAATTTCTTGTTCGTTCACTTATACGTTCACGAATTGTTTACAAATAGGTCAGGGATAGGTTAACAGGGTATCGCAGATTTAGACCTACAGCATCCACCACAGCACCGTTGATTATTGTACAAATATTGTATTTATTATAATTATTATTAATTATAATATTAATGTTGCTGTTTTCACCATCTTCAATTTTCATTATGTGGCTTTTTCTTTCTCAGTTTGCTTCTTTTTCGTCATTGTAAAACGAAGGTGTTTTGGCGCCATTTCCATCGGACAAAAAAAAAAAAAAGAAAAAAGAACGACCTCTCTATATATAATATATATATATAATATATTTATACATATATATATTATATATATATTAATATATAATATATATAGAATATTCGTATGAGAACGACTAATTAAAAACGGATGAATGAATATGTGAGTTCTTTTTTGTTTGTAATCCCACAGCATCAGGACCCACATACTTTTTCGTAGAAAGAAGGGGGGGAAAAGGAGACTTTATATTCGCCGGCTAGTTGGTAATTAAGTGCGTAGATATTGGTTCATGAATCCTCGCATTAATTTACCTCTCTTCACAATTAAAACTATATAAAAACAGCTCTCTCCATCATTTAGAGTAGTATCTCCTATTCATTCGTCAAAATTCTCTCGCTCACGCTCTCGTTCTTTCTTCATATATATATATAATGATGTATTTATAAGTAATAATATTCTTGAAAAAGAAAAGAAAGAAAACGTATGTATAATGTTCCTACGTTATGTACCGGTACGACTTGTTGCAGGGACGAGCTGACCCCCGATTCTCTATATCGAAGTCCTCTAAACAAACCTGCAGCTTTTTGGACCATCTCGTCACGCGACAAACGTACCACGTGTAGCGTGTACGTAGCGTATCTCTATTTAGAACTGTATAATGTCATCTCTGTCACACTGTATGTGTCTCTGTGATGCTTTATGTTTTCATTTCTTCTTTCTTTCTCTCTCTCTCTCTCTCTCTCTCTCTCTCTCTCTCTCTTGCTTGCTTGCTCGCTCGCTCGCTCTCTCACTCCTACATCGGCTCATATTTATCGATCAAGTGTTGTTCGGTAATTTGATCTTTACAACAGTTGGAATGGTTTGTCATTCGCTTGTGAAAGCTTCGAAGCAAAAACTCGTGTAAGGTGCATATTTAACCCAAAAGCATCGATGAATAATACCAAACAACTCAGTCTATTTTTGTCTTCCGAACGACTAAATAATATTAAGAAAAAAAAAAAAAAAAAAAAAAAGAAGAAAAGAAAAAATCCTTTCATCTGACGTAATATACATATGTATCGATCACTGAG